>NC_086318.1:69721050-70021050 GCF_036172605.1 Pelobates fuscus
ATTTTCTCCTATTATCTACATCAATTCAAAAGTACTGCCGTTTTCTGAAATTAAATAGACAGACAAGCTCAGCCCTTCTTTTTGGGTGCTAATCAGGTGAATGTACAAGGACCTCCACTCTAAGGCCAAATAATCCAGAAACAGTGGATAATGCTGTTACCCCTATATCCAGCAGCATTTACTCACATATAGTTAGACTGGCAATGTTTTCACTAGTTTAGGTCTTTTATTCATACCCATCATTCATTGCTACGGAAGTACTACTGGCTACTTCAGAAATAACTCATGGTGTACCCACACAAAAGATTGAGTTTTGAGTCTGAGATAGGGTTCCAGATCTTGGATCGTCATAGAAAGACTTCCTTCTACTACTAGACTATATACTCTATAATCATTATTCTGCCTTATGTGAGGGATTCTATAACATTGGTCATTATTTAGAGAACCTGGTAAAGTGTATGTTTGCAGTTTTTTTAGAATTTAGTCTGGATGCCATCCAAAACGGAAGCAGAAGAACTTGATTAGGTTGAAATAAAACTGCTGATGCATGTGCATCGACAGCACATTGACCGGCCTTTTTATTGACTAACCCTCTCTGTCATATAAAAACAAAAAAATAATCTGTAGTCTATAGTAGTATGACCTCCATATTAGTATAAGGGAGGTGTAACACATTCCTTATGCCACCTACCTAACACTACAGGTGGGTGCTGAAAATAAAATAATTTAATAATATATTTTTTTTATGGCTGCAAATTAAATATAGAAATGGTGGACATACCATTGTCCGCCCAAAGTTTGGCCATTGTCCACCACCTCCACATACCAATATGCAAGGGGTCTACAAGCTTCAGCCACCTCAAAATAAAAAAATAAAAAGTAATCTTTCTTCTTAAATCTACTTTTCTTCAAAACCACAAAAGCCCAAATTAAAAAAACAGCTTCTATGAAAAATAAAAAAGGTTATGGGAGGCTCCACATGAAAAATCACTTATAATCTTTTCCCCACACTATGAAATGCCAGTCAGAGCTTTCTGATTGGCTTGTAAGCCTACCAACCAGAGCTGTGTAATAGGCAAGTCTAATTTCTCTAAAAATGGCAGGAAACTGAAGAAAAGAAGATTTAAGAAGAAAGAAGACGCCTGATGGTAAGTATAATGATCTTTTACAGATATTAAATTTAATGTCCCCTTCACTAATATTAGGCTCAGGGGCTTGGCACAATATTTTTATTGTAAGGATTTCTAGGAAGATGGGGACCCATTGTGGACACTTTCATAAACTTTGTGGGTGTAAACAATGGTATGTCCACCCCTTATATATGTTATTAGTACCACCCATGTATCACATGTGGGTGGGGACATTAGGACACCCTGGTTATTAAATTAGTAGTCACCACTACACTACAACAGGACATTAATGCATGGGTGGAAGTGTGTGGAGAACATGTGTCAGGTCTTCTCTGTAATTTATTATCTGCCCTATAGCTGCCCAGTTCCTGGTTTTTATTACAGTGAGCAGCCTCTGATCACTGTTTAGTAGATATGGCCCCACCCAAGGTATGATAGGCAGGGGCATAAGAACAGTGTAAAACCTCCCTTTTATTAATATATTGATTTTTTTTAACTATTAGTCACTGACTGCTGGTGCACTTTTATATGTTTTTTTTGCACCTTTTTTGACTTTTTGTCATTTTGTAAGTGCAATAGGAATTTGTACTAGACATATTATTTAACTCTGATTTAGTTATGGTTTATAATTGTTATAATGTTTTTCACATTTTTGCTCATGTTTATATTCTATAAACCTTTGCCAACTGACATTTAGCAAAAGTGTAGAACAGCTTAATTAACTGCAGTCCATTTACAGTTATCCATCTGGGATTTTACTAATTTTGTTCTAGTTAACACATCTAGCTCATCGGATTGAATATTGGATTATCTAGCAAGAAGAATAAATACAAATTCTGTATTAGGATAAGATATAGAACAGTGAGCTAAGAATTCAGAAAAGCAAATGACAGCTGTATGATTTCTACACAAACAGAGCATGCATGTATCATAGAAATAAATATTTAGATAGAGTTAATATCAACCAGTAAAAAAAATATATTTTGTCTATTCTGCATGGTTTCTATGCTAGTATTATTCTCGTCGACAATTTGCAAAGTGTAAGCTGTAATTGTTATATATGCAGAGGATTCTGGGAAAGGAAAACACAACAAAGACACAACAAACTGCATCAATACAGCAGGAAATCCTTCTAACTACACCTGCTGGTAATGAGACACATTTAGAATGACACTTGTAACTGTCAACTACATTTTATTCTGGGTTGATGGCAATCTAAGATACAGTAACAATGCTTATAGAACTGTTGTGGCAGAATATCATTGCTAGATCCGGGAAAACTGTATTCATACAAGCAAATGAGGATGGGAGAACAAGCTTAAAAGAGAGGTAAAGAAGTGAGAGGCTTGTACAAGCCTTCATACTCTCTTTTCAGCAGAACGTGTCCCCTTTGTAGTATTAATTATTTGTTCGAGCAGGATAACAGGACTAGCCTATTATATCTTTCATAAAAAGCGGCATAGACTCTCTACCGATCAGCTATGAATTAGCAAACATGATACCGCAAAAGCGAGAGAGGGAGAGACAGAGGGAGACACAGGAGGGGGAAAGCACTGTAAAAAAAAAAAAAATTCATTAATATCGTTAGGGATTAGAACACTGATTAAAGTGCAGCTGTTAGCATATGCAAATGAGTGATAGTCATTTATCAGAGGCTATGCATGTTGCCTTATAGCTGAAAAGCTTCACGAATGGTTTCGAGCTGATTAAAAGAGTTTTAAGTTTCCAAGGATTTTCTGTTTAGTGGGGAGTTGGGGGGAGGGAATTAAGGGGAAAAAAAGCAATTTAACTTATGTATACCCTCCTTTAGCTAAATTGCTTTAAGTGGGTTCTTAATTCTGGCTTGCATTGAGATTTTAGCTCCTTCGCAAAATTTTTGACATCAAGTAAATGCAATTTTGAGGTGGAATATTCTGTCTTTATTTTTAATGGGAATTCAAAATTAGACTTTTAAGGGTTCATTCACTGACTAGCAAACTTTTGAAAGACGCACTAATAAATTTATGTTAAAATAAGCAAGATGTGACAATAGCTTAGTTTGACTATCTCCACAGCAGTACTTTTCGCCTAAATCTAGCAATATTCAAGGGGCAGTTTCCTACAGTTCTTTAGGATAGCAAAACTATGGGTCTAATTAATTGAAGCGTTTAACTCTTTAGAGTCAATTGCTTTTATATGTAGCAATAAACATACGACTTAGTTTTCTTAGTTAACCGATGATACTATGTATATTACGTGTTTTGATTTTGTTATACATTTGGAATAAACAAATATATCTTAAAACAATGTGTCTGTAAAAAAAAAAGTCCATTAATCACTAGTTAAATAAATTGTGTGTGTATATATATATATATATATATATATATATATATATATATATATATACAATTTAAAATATATATATTTTAAATTATTGTTTATTAAAAAAAATATAAACTGTCCAATTACATTAAAGTATACACAGAATATTATGATAAAGGGACTAATAATAACAGAAAATAATGTTAATTAGCTTTAGAAACTATATTAATCTAAAGCCTGATATTAAAGCTTAATGATAACTATTGTAGTATTGTAGAGGTAGTGTACATTAATATCCCTTCTGAAGTAGTGTGATTGAGTATTCCATATCACGAAGGAACAAAATTGATGGTGTAATACTTTTTTTGACTGACAAAGTCCAGCAGATAAGTTAGCTATCTAAGTAGCAGAACTGTGAGGAAAAGAAGAGAGACAATTTGACACAGACATTAAGGAGAAGATCACATGACATATTATCATTATGCCAATTGCATGGTTGATTATTTAATGAAGAGAAAGCAGAAAAATGTTTGGGTTAATGATTAATCATATAATTAAGGGTTGTTTCATTTTAGGGACAGAGGTCTGAACACTGAACAAAATCTTTAGTTGCGGATATATTTATGTATCATATATTGTGTATTGTAAATTATTGTACAAATATAAAATGAAAATGGTTGTCAGTGTTTTTTTTTTATGGTTGATCATTTGACTTTTAGAAAATCCACCCGATCTACTTGTCCTAAAAAGAAAAAAGGAAATTAAAATTAAAGTAATGCTTATTCACTGAAGCAGGAATTGTGTAGTAGTTACAAGGGGATGACAAAGTTTAGGTAAGCTGAAAAAAAGAGCTGAATTGGAGTATTTTTTCTAAAGCAGCTAATATGGCCTAACATTTTTAATTGTGGCTCAGTGAATGACCTGATTAAATGGACGCTATAGGCAGTGGTGTATTTTGGATTTGTACTGCCCCAGGCAGGACGATGCTCGGGCACGCCCCCTAATTTAAATTTTCCCCACCCCTTCCTGTCAAGGCTGTACTTTGAATGACAGATGTTCACTAACGGACAGACGCACACTCACTGACAGACGCACACACTCACTGACAGACACACACACTCATATACACTGACAAACAATGAAATACACACACACTTATTGATTTGACACACTGATAGAGACACACTATTACTCAGACACACACTGACAGACTCACACTCACTGACAGACGCACACTCTGACAGACATAGAAACATAGAAACATAGAATGTGACGGCAGATAAGAACCATTCGGCCCATCTAGTCTGCCCAGTTTTCTAAATACTTTCATTAGTCCCTGGCCTTATCTTATAGTTAGGATAGCCTTATGCCTATCCCACGCATGCTTAAACTCCTTTACTGTGTTAACCTCTACCACTTCTGCTGGAAGGCTATTCCATGCATCCACTACCCTCTCAGTAAAGTAATACTTCCTGATATTATTTTTAAACCTTTGTCCCTCTAATTTAAGACTATGTCCTCTTGTTGTGGTAGTTTTTCTTCTTTTAAATATAGTCTCCTCCTTTACTGTGTTGATTCCCTTTATGTATTTAAATGTTTCTATCATATCCCCCCTGTCTCGTCTTTCATCCATGCTATACATGTTAAGATCCTTTAACCTTTCCTGGTAAGTTTTATCCTGCAATCCATGAACCAGTTTAGTAGCCCTTCTTTGAACTCTCTCTAAGGTATCAATATCCTTCTGAAGATATGGTCTCCAGTACTGTGTACAGTACTCCAAGTGAGGTCTCACCAGTGTTCTGTACAATGGCATGAGCACTTCCCTCTTTCTACTGCTAATACCTCTCCCTATACAACCAAGCATTCTGCTAGCATTTCCTGCTGCTCTATTACATTGTCTGCCTACCTTTAAGTCATCATAAATAATCACCCCTAAATCCCTTTCCTCAGATGTTGAGGTTAGGACTCTATCAAATATTCTGTACTCTGCCCTTGGGTTTTTACGTCCAAGATGCATTATCTTGCACTTATCCACATTAAATGTCAGTTGCCACAACTCTGACCATTTTTCTAGTTTACCTAAATCATTAGCCATTTGGCTTATCCCTCCTGGAACATCAACCCTGTTACATATCTTAGTATCATCCGCAAAAAGACACACCTTACCATCAAGACCTTCTGCAATATCACTAATAAAAATATTAAAGAGAATGGGTCCAAGTACAGATCCCTGAGGTACCCCACTGGTGACAAGCCCAAGCTTCGAATATACTCCATTGACTACAACCCTCTGTTGCCTGTCACTCAGCCACTGCCTTACCCATTCAACAATATTGGAATCCAAACTCAAAGATTGTAGTTTATTGATAAGCCTTCTATGTGCAACAGTGTCAAAAGCCTTACTGAAATCTAGGTAAGCAATGTAACGGATCACCTGGCACCCCGACTGAGTACCTCCGTTAAAGGATGCTCCTAGTGCTTCCTGAGGACTCCAAGCACTCTGGCAGACACCATAATCACCGAATCCAAGAAACCTTTAAATTCTCCCAAGCATATGAATGCTGTAGACCATTGAATAGGAACCATACGAATAGGCTTGTACCCCTAGCAGTCAACTGGAACAGCATACAATAAATCCTTCCCCCAATAATGAGACGACACATCACTTTGAGGTTAAAACAGGAACTCTGGACTGGCTCATCCAGCCTGGCTTTTATTACACTAATCCACATACAGGCCACACCCAGGGGGAGGCATAAAATAACCAATCACATACATGGTTCAGCCCACACATCCCCTCCCCTCAGATAACATTAAACTCAATTATCCGGTACACTTTTTCAGCCAAGTTCTGGATGTACCCCAAAACCCGGGGGTACACCTTTAAATCCAGCATCGCTGGATAGCCCTTATTCAGGGGGACAACATATCCAAAATTCAAGTAATTCGGATGAATGGTTCGGGAGATATGAAGTTCCAAAGATTTGACCGACCGCATGGGTAAAGTATCCGAAAACAGTTCCATGCATTTTGGCCCTGCGGTCGGTCACAAACAAGGGAATGAAAACAGGCGAATTGCCTGTGTTATAGAGCCTGGAGAGGGTTTGAATGAATTCCCTTGTTTTATGGGGTTCTTTCTACCGAACGGCGGGTCATTCGGTAGTTTCCATACGAATTTCTGGAAGTATGGAGGTCTCAGCGGTGTTTGCCTAGTCAAGTGTCCGATTTTAGTTCCAGACACTCGACGGCAAAACACCGCTGTTCGGTAGTTTAAGATGGCCGCCGCCACGTGTTTGTTTCCCGAATGGCGGCCACCCAGAGGACAAAGCATACATTACACTGATTGCCAATTACCCGTTTGCAACATTGTTGCAAACTGTAATTGGAGGCACACTTATTCCTGGGTGGTCTGGTTGTTCGGTAGTTTCACTCAATATAATAAATGGAGTGATTCTACCGAACAATCAGTGAATGCTGCATACATATCCCAGGTTAAACTTAACACACAAATACACATATAATATTACAGGCAGTACACTAGAATATGTATCACAGTCTTAAAGGGACAGTAGTCCCAAAAGTCCCAATATGTCCATAGATGCTGTTAAAAGGGCCAGTAGCAGCAATACACAGTACAATATGCCCCAAATAACCCAGGGGCCATAGTCAGCAGGTAGGAGGCTAGCAAACAGGCTTCTCCAGGGCCCAGTGGCGAGGTTGGTTTCGCCACATTTCTCCCCTTTTCCAAACAGACTAACAGGGTACCTGACCTCTTGCCGGTCAGTGCCCTTGTTAGTCCAGCAGCCCACCCACAAGACAGAACCAGCAGTACAGCCCACCCGCAATAAATGGTCACTACACCTGAGTAATGGAAAAACTTGTCCAGGTCCAGGTGCCTCACCCCGGCTGTGTGTGGGACTAGTAGGCTGTTTTGGTGGGTTGCTGAGTGGGCAGAGACCAGCGGTACTCTGCCCTGGTGCCAGCACTACTACGGGAGTAGTCTGGGTGGAGCCTGGTTGCTGGAGACCGACTGTCTCCCCTTTAGCTGCGCAGCTCTGCTGCTGGGGACCGACTGTCTCCCCTTGAGTTACACAGCTCTGCTGCTGGAGACCGACTGTCTCCCCTTTAGTTACACAGCTCTGCTGCTGGAGACAGACTGTCTCCCCTTTGGCTAAACAGCCCTGTTGTGGGGGGGCAGGACCGACCGTCCCTACCCCCTGTGCTGGAAGTGCAGAGACCACGGTCCCATCTGCACAGGTGTGGGGCTTACAGTCTCCCCCTGGTACATTAAGCTGCCGCTGGGGAGAGGTGGTAACCAGCTCCTCTCCCATTAGAACACTCTGCCCATTGATGATCCGCCGCTGGGGAGAGGTGGTAACAATCTCCTCTCCCATGCCTACTTTCAGTCTTTGTGGAGGGAGACCGACTGTCTCTCCTCCCAATTCAGTGTCCTGCTGCTGGGGAATAGAGACTGGGCTCTCTATTCCCAAAAAATCACGCTGTTGCTGGGGGGTAGGACCAACTACCTCTGCCCCCTGTAACTCAGCCTTCCGCTGGGGAGGGAGGACGCTGCTCTCCTCTCCCTGCACTTCACACTGCCTTCCCGGCATATCACTCTGCTGCTGGGGGGTAGGACCAACTACCTCTGCCCCCTGTAACTCAGCCTGCCGCTGGGGAATGGGGACTGGGCTCCCAATTCCCTGCAATTCACACTGCCGCTGGGGAATGGAGACTGGGCTCCCAATTCCCAACAAATCACACTGCCGCTGGGGAGTGGAGGCTGGGCTCCCAATTCCCAATAAATCACGCTGCTGCTGGGGGGTTGGACCCACTACCTCTGCCCCCTGTAACTCGGGCGCAGAGACCACGGTCCCATCTGCACTGGTGTGGGGCTTACTGTCTCCCCTTGGTGTACTAAGCTGCTGCTGGGGAGAGGGGGTAACAAACTCCTCTCCCTTACACACTTTCAGCAGCTGGGGAGCAGGGCTGACCCTCTGTACTCCCTGTAGGCAGGGCGCAGAGACCACGGTCCCATCTGCGCTGGTGAGGGGTTTACTGTCTCCCCTTGGTGGGTTAGGTTGTCGGTGGGGAGAGGGGGTAACAAACTCCTCTCCCTTACACACCTTCAGCCGCTGGGGAGAGGGGATAACAGGTTCCTCTCCCTGCACCGTAGACTGCCGCTGGGGAGCAAGAACGGCACCTTCAGCTCCCTGTAACGCACACTGCCGCTGGGGATCTGGGCCGACTGCCCAGCATCCCTGTAGGGCCGGTAGAGAGACCGCAGTCCCATCTCCACCTGCCACCTGTGGGTCTTCCCAGGACCAATCCGTGAGGCCCCTCAACATTTGTGAGTAAGGGCCACCTGCTTCCCCACCTGGCAACTCTGGCTGCTGCTGGGGATCTGGGCCGGCTGCCCAGCATCCCGGTGGGCCCGGTGGAGAGACCTTGGTCCCATCTCTACCTGCCTGTTGTGGTTCCTCACAGGACCAGTCTATGAGGACCCCCACTTCGGGTTCCTCCCGCCGCCTCAGGGAAAGACGGCTAACCTCCTCGGATGCAGCCTCTACTCGGCTGATGTAACGCTCCTGCTGCTGAGCATACTTCCTCTCTTTTGCCAACCGGAATTCTCGGTCCAGCCTTGTGTTTCGCTCAGCCATGACCTGGTTCCAGATCACCCGGCGTGTCTCCATGGGTATATCATCCCCATACTCGGCCACTCGCTGCCTCACCTCGGCCAGCCAATCATCTCCAGAGCCAGAACCTTCCATACTTGTCTGCTCCCAGGGGCGCTGCACGACTGCTAGCGTTGCCCTCAATTTGTAATCCAAACGAACTGTGTCTCCGAGCTGCTTTACCTCGCACTAGGACGCCATCCCACCGCTGCCACCAATGTAACGGATCACCTGGCACCCCGACTGAGTACCTCCGTTAAAGGATGCTCCTAGTGCTTCCTGAGGACTCCAAGCACTCTGGCAGACACCATAATCACCGAATCCAAGAAACCTTTAAATTCTCCCAAGCATATGAATGCTGTAGACCATTGAATAGGAACCATACGAATAGGCTTGTACCCCTAGCAGTCAACTGGAACAGCATACAATAAATCCTTCCCCCAATAATGAGACGACACATCACTTTGAGGTTAAAACAGGAACTCTGGACTGGCTCATCCAGCCTGGCTTTTATTACACTAATCCACATACAGGCCACACCCAGGGGGAGGCATAAAATAACCAATCACATACATGGTTCAGCCCACACATCCCCTCCCCTCAGATAACATTAAACTCAATTATCCGGTACACTTTTTCAGCCAAGTTCTGGATGTACCCCAAAACCCGGGGGTACACCTTTAAATCCAGCATCGCTGGATAGCCCTTATTCAGGGGGACAACATATCCAAAATTCAAGTAATTCGGATGAATGGTTCGGGAGATATGAAGTTCCAAAGATTTGACCGACCGCATGGGTAAAGTATCCGAAAACAGTTCCATGCATTTTGGCCCTGCGGTCGGTCACAAACAAGGGAATGAAAACAGGCGAATTGCCTGTGTTATAGAGCCTGGAGAGGGTTTGAATGAATTCCCTTGTTTTATGGGGTTCTTTCTACCGAACGGCGGGTCATTCGGTAGTTTCCATACGAATTTCTGGAAGTATGGAGGTCTCAGCGGTGTTTGCCTAGTCAAGTGTCCGATTTTAGTTCCAGACACTCGACGGCAAAACACCGCTGTTCGGTAGTTTAAGATGGCCGCCGCCACGTGTTTGTTTCCCGAATGGCGGCCACCCAGAGGACAAAGCATACATTACACTGATTGCCAATTACCCGTTTGCAACATTGTTGCAAACTGTAATTGGAGGCACACTTATTCCTGGGTGGTCTGGTTGTTCGGTAGTTTCACTCAATATAATAAATGGAGTGATTCTACCGAACAATCAGTGAATGCTGCATACATATCCCAGGTTAAACTTAACACACAAATACACATATAATATTACAGGCAGTACACTAGAATATGTATCACAGTCTTAAAGGGACAGTAGTCCCAAAAGTCCCAATATGTCCATAGATGCTGTTAAAAGGGCCAGTAGCAGCAATACACAGTACAATATGCCCCAAATAACCCAGGGGCCATAGTCAGCAGGTAGGAGGCTAGCAAACAGGCTTCTCCAGGGCCCAGTGGCGAGGTTGGTTTCGCCACAAGCAATGTCTACTGCACCACCCTGATCTATAATTTTAGTTACCCAATCAAAAAAATCAATAAGATTAGTTTGGCATGATCTCCCTGAGGTAAACCCATGTTGTCTCTGATCTTGAAATCCATGTGTTTTTAGATGTTCAACAATCCTATCCTTTAACATGGTTTCCATCACTTTCCCTACTACTGAAGTAAGGCTTACTGGCCTATAGTTGCCCGACTCCTCCCTATTACCTTTCTTGTGAATGGGCACAACATTCGCTAACTTCCAATCTTCTGGGACTACTCCTGTTATCAATGATTGGTTAAATAAATCTGTTAATGGTTTTGCTAGTACACCACTAAGCTCTTTTAATAGCTTTGGGTGTATTCCATCAGGTCCCATTGACTTATTTGTCTTTACTTTTGACAGTTGAAATAGAACCTCTTCCTCTGTAAACTCACGTGTAATAAATGACTCATTTATCCTTTTTCTTAACTGAGGTCCCTTTCCTTCATTTTCATCTGTAAATACCGAACAAAAATATTCATTGAGGCAGTCAGCTAGACCTTTATCCTCATCTACATACCTTCCTTCTTTTGTTTTTAATCTAACTAATCCTTGGTTTACTTTTCTTTTCTCATTTATGTATCTAAAAAAAGTTTTGTCCCCCTTTTTTACTGACTGTGCTATTTTCTCTTCTGTGTGTGATTTGGAAGCTCTTATAACTTGCTTAGCCTCTTTCTGCCTAATCTTATAGGTCATTCTGTCTTCCTCACTCTGGTTTTTTTTATAATTACTAAATGCTAACTTTTTGTTTTTTACTATTTTGGCTACATCTGCGGAGTACCACAGTGGTTTCTTGAATTTTTTGCTTTTACTGACAAGCCTAATGCAATTTTCTGTTGCCTTCAGTAGTGCAACTTTTAAATAATCCCATTTCTTTTGGACTCCATTTAAATTGCTCCAGTCTGATAATGACTCCTTTACACATATTCTAATTTTAGAAAAGTCTGTTTATCTAAAGTCTAAAACTTTTGTTTTTGTGTGGCGTGACTCAGTCACTGTTCTTATATTAAACCACACTGACTGATGATCACTGGATCCTAAACTTTCACCTACAGTAATATCTGATACCAAATCTCCATTTGTTAACACTAAATCTAGTATGGCCTCTTTACGAGTTGGCTCCTCAACAACTTGTTTAAGAGACAATCCCAGTAGGGAGTTTAAAATATGTGTGCTCCTGGCACAAGTAGCTATTTTTGTTTTCCAATTCACATCAGGAAGATTAAAGTTACCCATGATGATAACTTCCCCCTTCAGATGCACACACTGATAGACGCACACACTGACAGACGCACGCACTGACTGACCGACACATACACACTCACTGACCGACACACACACACTCACTGACCAACACACACACATTTACTTAGACACACACACACACTTAAAGACACACACACACACACACACACATTAACTCACATATTTCTACCAACACTCACAAATTATTATTATTTTTTAAAATTTTAATTTAAATCCACCCAGCCTTCCTGGGAGAGCTGGAGTGGATTACTTACCTGTGGTCCAGTGGGGCTGCTGCGTGGGCAGGCAGGGGGCGGACAGGCTGAGTAGGCGGTGAGGGAGCTCTGATTTTCCTGCTCAGCTCCCTCGAGTGCCGCTTAGTGATGCCGGTAGCCAGAGTGATGTCATGAAGAGCTCAGGTGAGCATGCTCCCTCGCTGCTTGCCGCCAACCTCAGGGGGGCTCAAAAGTGGCCAGCTCTTGAGCCCCCCATGACACGAGGCAAACAAGGGATCTGCCTGGGCGTTTGGGGGCGGCTTTTTTTGCTGCCCTCTGCAAAGAGCCGCCCAAGGCAAATGCCTTGTTTGCCTCACGATAGATACATCACTGGCTATAGGCACTAGAACTACTACAGCTTAATGTAGTGTTTCTGGGCCATATAGACTGTCCCTGCAGCCTCAGCAGTGTAAACGCCAATGAACTTGATAGGGTGTCAGGAGGCACGAAATATACATAGATTGACGGATCTAACACGATTGGAAGTATATCACCATACGTTGAATACTGTTTTACTGCATTACAATTTGCAGAATAACGTTTTTTATTTCCCTTTTTTTTGGAATGAGCAGTGATGCAATGTTGTGAACACCAATTGCAATATTTTGTTGTGTAAATGCTGCCTTAGCCACTAGCGAGGCTTCCTAGGTTTGGTCCTTGCATCAATGTTTGAGTGGGGCAATAATATTTATCAAAAATGGATGAAACCAAATTTTCCCCTAAATCCCCACCCATGGTTCAGGGTCGTCCCCCACGCTTATTTTATTCTTATTGCCCCCATGCTCTGGCCACTAGTAAAGGACAATGGAGGACACTATGCCTCCCTACATTATTATTTAATTAATAGCCCCACTCCAGCAGGTCCCTTTCCACCCCCATTCTTAATTTCTAAGCCCCCATTTGATACCTACATATCAGTGGGGAATAGTACCAGTACCAGTAGCGACCCAGTCGCTAGTCTTTTACTACAGTGGCTGTTTACTCTTTAGGGGACATGGCATGGCAAGTGGCAGGTATTGTTGAGGTATTACATTACCATTTTACTAATGTGGGGATCATATTGAAGCCCACAGGCTTTTTTTTTAAACTATTTAATTGCTGGCAAAAGGTATTTTGTTTTAATGCATTTATTGACAGGATCGTGACCTTGATAAACGGCATTAAATAATCAAATCAATATTTCTATCTTTAAATATAATTTAGATTTTTGATATTTTTCACAGATGCACTCTATGTAGGAGCACGAAATCCCTTCTCTTTCCTAATCAGGAGGCTAACTCAAACTTCAGTCTGAAATCCACTTCTCTTTAAAACCTTCTGCTGGATCCTGTTGAATCTCCAGTCCTGCAACAAAATAAAAATGACACTGAATGCTCATACTGGCTGCAATTGGCAACTGGACATGTCACATGCGTACTGGGGGTTGTCAGTTTGAAAGCACTGTTATAGATGCCAATTCTATTGTGCAATATAATCTTTATCTTTGTCATCTCCGATCCTCTCTCTTTCTTTACTTAAATGTAACATAACATTAGTGCACATGTCATATGCTCAATTATTGGCCATGATGTTATTTTTAGAGGATTAGCATGGGATAAACAGTGTTTCATGCATCAGTTCATGTCTAGTTTTCTTGCAGCGGATGTTTTTGATCGTCTTAATTAATTGTCTTTTCATGGAAATGGTAATAAAGTATTAATTCTTTTAATACCCCAATTTGCATTGAAAAGTAGACAAATATCTCCAAACATGTCTCCGAATGGGCAAATTCGGTGTTGTTTCCGATACAATATAGTATTTATTAAATATATAAATTGCTATGAATTATGTAGAATGTAAAATATTTAATATTTTAGCAGGGACCAGATTGCTTAGATCACATGTGTACGTTTAGGGCTAATCTCTGAACTAAATACATAGTTTGAGTCCAATATGGAGGGGGCGCAAAATTCCAGTGACCGGCAGGAGGGAAGTGCTCCCTCCTGCCTGGTCACCTCCTGGATCCCCGGAGCTGCTGGGAGGCGTGCGGCTGAAGTTGATTAGGAGGCGGCGAGGGAGCTCTCTGACCGGCTCCCTCGCGCGCCTTTTGCTGATGCCGCGGGAGCGTCATATTCCGGCTCCCGCAGCATCAGAAAACAGCCTGCGAGGGAGCCGGTCAGAGAGATCAGAGAGCTCCCTCGCCGCCTCCTAATCAACTTCAGCCGCACGCCTCCCAGCAGCCTCACTGGACCACCAATGACAGACCCACGCCAGCACTCCAGGTAGGGAGGCTGGGTGGGAAATTTACATTTAATGTATTATTAATTACTTTATTAATTACTGTGTGTGTGTGTCTGTGAGTTTGTGTGTGAGTGAGTGTGTCTGTCAGTGTGTGTGTAAGTGTGTCTATGAGTTTGTGTGTGAGTGAGTGTGTATGTCAGTGTGTATGTGAGTTTGTGTGTGTCTGTCACTGTGTGTGTGTGTGTGTCTGTCAGTGAGTGTGTGTGTGTCTGTCAGTGTGTATGTGTGTCTGTTAGTTTGTGTGTGAGTGTGTCTGTCGGTGTGTGTGAGAGTATGTCAGTGTGTGTGTGCGCATGTGAGTATGTGTGTCTGTCAGTGTGTGTGTGTTCGAGTATGTGTCTGTGAGTTTGTGTGTGTGTGTGTGAGTATGTATTTTTCTGTATGCCTGTCTGTATGTATGTATCTGTATGACGGTATGCCTCTGTATGTATGTATGTGTCCGTATGCCTGTATGTCTTGTACGTATGTTTCTGTATGTCTCTGTATGCATGTATTTAACTGGATGTATGTTTGTCTCTGAATGTCTGTATATATGTCTCTGTATGCATGTATGTAACTGTATGCCTTTATGTCTCTGTATGTACGTATGTGTGTGTCTGTGTGTCTCTGTATGCCTGTATGTCTTTGTATGCATGTTTCTGTATGTATGTATGTGTCTGTATGACGGTATGCCTCTGTATGTATGTATGTGTCTGTATGACGGTATGCCTCTGGATGTATGTATGTGTCTGTATGCCTGTCTATATGTATGTGTCTGTATGACGTTATGTCTCTGTATGCATGCATGTATCTGTATGTGTGTATGTCTTTGTATGCCTGTATGTATGTGTCTGCATGCCTGTATGTCTCTGTATGTATGTTTCTTTATGCCTGTATGTCTGTATGTATGTGCCTGAATGTCTTTGTATGTATGTTTCTGTATGCCTGTGATGTAGAATTATTAAAAAACCTTTATTAAACCTGTATTGAATTTTTGTACTTACTCCATTTTAACTTCACTTCATGACAGATTCTCCATTTTAACTACATTACATGACAGAATTTCCTAACAAGAATTTAGTATAATGAATAGAGACTGTATTTTCTAGAAGGACATGACTAACACCGGACTTATTGAGTTCCTGTAACATGTAACAAAGTATAGCCAAGGCCATGAGAAAGCTGCACTAATGAAATGTTCTTTTCATAAAAAAGGAACACTGAACCTAATCACGAGTCTGACATCACTAACTACCCAAAAAGACGCCCAAGCCCCCCTTCCCACCGAGTAAGCCTCGTGCTGGGGATGATGGCGCTTGAGCCATCTGTCCACACCCGTGTCCAGAATAACGCCACCTCCCGGTGGGAGGACACCTAGCTAACCACTTAGTTCTTGAGCCAATTAATAATATTGATGGGTGGACATTGACATAACCACTTAACACTTAATCCAATTAATGATGTTTATTTACTGCTATCTTGATATTCAATGATGATGTAATTTTGCTCTTATAAGGGTCTGCGAGCCTGCTTTTAATCAGATGCCATTAAATTTTCTCGAAGTGCTTTTAACCTGAACTCCATGTGTCAGTGTGAACTTACTTCTGCGTATACGCAATTTAATCATCTCAGATTTGGACAGGAACAGATAGACATTTAAACATATTTGTTTATTTCTAAATTAATCTACATCACCTGTCTGTATGTATGTGTCTGTATGACGGTATGCCTCTGCATGCATGTATGTCTTTATATGCCTGCATGCCTCTGTATGCATGTATGTCTCTGCTTGTATGTCTCTGACTGTATGTGTCTGTATGTCTCTGTATGATTATTGCTGTCTTTGTATGACAGTGTACCTGTATGACTTTGACTGTGTGACTGAAAAATGATGCCTGTGTGCCTGTGGCTTGGGAGGAAAGACACACAGGTGAAGATGCATTTTTTTTTTTTAATGAGGGTTGGGGGCGCCAAAATGCATCTTCGACTGTGTAACTAAAAATCTGGCCCTTTAAGAACTGTAGTTGGGCTTATGGACTTGTATTGGACCGTGCTGGCCCTTTAAGAACCATCTAGGGACATACTGAGACTTTGTGTGACAATGCCCCTTTAAGACTATGTCACCAGACCTTTAAAATACTTTGTTCCTGGCTTTCTCCCACTCGGTTCAGTACATGGGGCTTATTGAACCAAGTGCTACACAGGCGGACCACCCAGAAGTGGAAGTATGCCGTCAATTTACCTCCCAGGCTGGGAGCCTGCTGTAGGTAAATTACCGACCGCTGGGTGGCCGCCGTTCGCACAAAATAACACATGGTGGCGGCCTTCTTTATTCATTCGCACACTGGCAGCGGTGTGTGCAGCCAAATTCATGGAACTGGAATCATCTGCACATTTCAACAAACACCGCTGACCCTTACCTTCTCCTCCACTGAGTTTTCAGCCACAGAGATAAAGTCCCATTCGGCTATTTGAACACACAGCTCTACTAAGCTATTTGCACGAATGGCCCTGCCATTTTTCAGTGTGAAATTTACCGACCGCACAGCCCAAATCTATGGAACTGTTTTGGGCAGGAAAATGTGCTTGTGGTTGGTCACAAAGGACTTCCTTCTAACTTTTTATCTACTGGAGGGATTTCTATGATTTTTGAGAGTGTTCATATTTGAAGTATGCTGATTCTGAAAATGTATGTTTTATGTAAATGTATAGTTTTAAAGTTACAGTACATGTATAAAACTGTATATTTTCTGCCTGTGATAATTAAGTTAGTCTATTGTGTTGAGATAATTGTATCACAGGCAGAGGGGAGTATTTCTGCAGGAATGAAAGGGAGTGTTTAGCTGTGTTGTAATGTTTTGATTGGTTGTTCTACAAAACCCTGCGGGCGGTACTATGTGTGTAAAATGTGCATAAAAGCAGAGTGTTTGATTACAATTTCAGTTCTTCTTCACCCTCAATCTGAGTCCTGTCTCTTATTGGGGGAATTGGCTACAAGGGATTGCTTTGCTCATCATACTCTCTTGCTATAATCACTGAGCTCTTGTAAGAGCTGTTCTGTTCCTGCTACGCTCTCTGGGGAAAGAGAGGTTTACCCACTGGAAGTTGGATCCTGGCCTTGGGTCCAGGGTGGGTGAAGACGGCGAGACCCCGGTGCAGCTGCATCGCTGGAAGTGGGGTCTGCAGTGCTGATGGTGTCGGTTGGAGTGCTTGGAATCCTCAGCAAGCACTAGGAGCATCGATTGGCGGAGGTACTCAGTCGGAGTGCCAGCGGTCCATCACATTTTGATATAATGAGAAATGGGTTAATATTATTAAATGTTTATATATATATATATATATATATATATATATAAAACCGACCGCCAGGACGCCCAATAGTTTCAGCAATTGGAGGCGTCCTAGAGCCTATTGCCAAGTGGCTAGACTACCTCTTCCAAGATCCAGTGAGACAGCTACATACCTGTATCAAGGATACGCCGACTCTCATTTCCAAGATCAAAGAAATACAATATATAGAACATAAACCTGTACTAATAACCATGGATGTACAAAGTTTGTATACAATAATACCGCATGAAGATGGCGTCGAAGCCATGCGGCAGGTGTTGTTAAGATCCACAGCGTATAAAGGTCCACCGGTAGAGTTCGTATTGGAACTTCTTATGCTCATACTTCAAAACAACTCCTTCAGATTTGAAGAAACATGGTACCTTCAGATAGCTGGCACGTCCATGGGGTCAGCAATGGCACCCATGTACGCGAACGCATATATGTTCATCTATGAAGAGAAACTAATATTGGAACAATATAACAACAAGATTGTATCATACTACAGGTTTATCGATGATCTGCTTATTATCTGGAAAAAATCAACTGAAGAGGCACAAGAAATGGTCCGAGAGCTTAACTGTCTACCATCACCAGTTAGGTTCACGGCAGAAATCAGTACGGAAGAGGTGCATTACTTGGATCTACGGATAGAAGTGGGAGAAACTAATCTTCATTACTCATTATACACTAAGCCCACTGATAGAAACACAATGTTACACTACCATAGTGCACACCCTAAAGCACTGCGAGACTCATTACCAAAGGCACAATTCCTAAGAGTCATCAGGAACAACTCGGATATGGTAACTATGGAAAGACAAATTACAGAGATGCGAATTAAGTTCTTACAAAGAGGCTATGATAGTCAGATTCTGGATAGAGCGCTCCAAGAAGCACAGTGTGCACGCGCCACAGAGAACAAGAACAAATCTACTGGACTCGTTTTTCCCATGTTATACCAACCAGCATCCCCGCAAGTAGCAGCATCAGTCAAAAAGAATTGGAAGATACTCATGAGTGATGAAACACTCCCGAAAGTATTTAAACAAGCTCCGATGATCTGCTTTAGAAGAAATAGGAATTTAAGAGACCTTTTTGTTCATACAGATCCAGTCAGAAGTTATCGAGCAATTTCCAAAGAACAAATAAGGGGGTCTGTTAGATGCCTGGGATGCGTCACATGCAGCCATATGATCCCGGCGAAGAAGTTTAACAATCCACACAATAATAAAGTGTACACCATCAAATTCACAATAACGTGTAAGACAACACACGTGATATATAAATTGAATTGCCCGTGGGGACTTTGCTATGTGGGAAAAACTGAAACGGCTGTGTGTAAGCGAATCAGGGGACACAGGTCCAGCATACGGCTGGCCTACAGGGATGGCCAATCGGATAAGCCAGTGGCCAAACACTTTCTGGAACGTGGACACTCTTTAGCCGCACTTAAATTTGTGGCCATCGACCACATCCCGCTATCAAGAAGAGGGGGCGATAGAGGAAAGGTACTCCTCAATAGGGAGGCATACTGGATACACGAGCTGGACACTGTTTCTCCCAAGGGACTGAATGAGTCATTATCACTACACTCGTTTTTGTAAAGCATGAGATTTGCGTTAGCCCCTGATTGCATAATATATGATTTTGAACATACTATGCAGCATATGTGCTCTAATATTTTACAATTCTGGTTATACACACAATAGCCAATAATGGAGATCAAGTAATAATCAATAAGGTACAGAAATGGAATGCACAATAGTTTGTTGCATATGTATATGTGAGTAGCAATTATCAATATACATGGATAGTAGAGATCCTTCTCCATTGTTTGGCGATTTGTGTCGATTACCAGTAGTATTATTTAGTTTTTATATTATTTTATGTGATAATTTTAATATGCATATGTATAGAGGTACGTTATTATTTCACTGATAGCAAATATAAATTGTATATAGGAGCCACTTCATCACTTTAATATTTGTCACAATGTTTTGTCACTTTAAAAGTTTAAACACTTTTATTATCAACCTTGGCACTATAGGCACCATGCACTTTGTTTGCACATAAGCACTTTCTATACTGTAGTGACTTAGATGAACAGTATGGCCACATATATAGACTGCTTTTCAGCATATTATAAATTCACTGTTTCACGTATCTACTATCACTAGATTACATCTAGGCATTGTTGCACCGTAATATTTTATGTTTATCATATATTATCTCTCTATTCATCAGCCATTTGCACTTTAACCGGGTTTGGTCTCGGCAAAGGGTTGCCATGGTGACGGTTGATACACTTCCGTATTGTAGCACTAACGAAAGCGTCATGACGTGACCACGTCACGTAAGTGGGCGGGCACTATCTCGCACAGGCGCAATGCAACGGCTAGAACGCCGGACTTCACCAAACTTACACCTGGGGTGAGTTATTACACTTATTTCAATAATTGTATCCCTATATAAGTAAAATGTTGTTTAATGATTTTTTAATCCTGATGAAAGTCCACAAGAGGGACTGAAACGTCGATTTTATGGATATGGAATAAAAGCTATATTTTAACCGAATATTCCGTGAGTGCAGCCATCTACTTTTGGATTTATATATATATATATATATATATATATATATATATTTGGTATATTGTTTGATATATTGTTTTGAAAAATATTTTTAAAAGTTTATACAGAAATATTCATTGATTTGAGAAGCTTACCCAACAATATTTAAAGTGCACGTCAATCGGAGGAAGGCAGTGTTATGCTCTGGTCAATGTTCAGCTGGGTCCTGGCATTCATGTGGATGTTACTTTGACACATACATCCTACCTAAAGATTGTTGCAGACCACTTTCACCTCTTCAGTTGCCTCTTTCAGCAATCTAATGCACCCTGCCGCACTACAAAAACTTAATAAATTAAGAAAAATGACAGAGTTCAAGGTGTTGCTTTGGCCTCCAAATTCCCCAGATCTCAATCTGATTGAGCATATGTGGGATGTGCTGAAACAAATCTGATCCATGAAGGCCCTACTACACTAGAGGATCTGCTACTAATGTCTTTGTGCCAGATAGCCCTAGGCAGGACAAAACTCAGGAACCCCCGTCACCCCCCCCCCCCCCGCGCCACCTCTACCCAACCCTTCCCCCCGCCCCGCCTTCTAAATACACACACACACACACATTCACTGACAGATACGCATACGCTAGCTAACAGACACACACACACTAACAGACACACACTCACTCACTAGCAGGCAAACACACACACATTAACAGACACACACACACACACACATTAACAGACACATACACACACATTAACAGACACACACACACACATTAACAGACACACACTCACTCACAAGCAGACAAACACACACTCACTAACAGACACACCCACATTAACAGACACACACTCACTCACAAGCAGAAACACACACACTCACTAACAGACACACACACACTAACAGGCAAACGCACACTCACTCACTAGCAGACGCACACACACCCACTAGCAGACACATACACACACCCACTAACAGACACACACACACCCACTAACAGACACACACACTCACACTAACAGGCAAACACACACACAGTCAGACACACACACACACACTAACAGACACACACACACACACACACTAACAGACACACATTCACTCACATTAACACATTTTTTTTTATTTAACCTCCCCCCAGCCTCCTTACCTTTGGGAATGCTGGGGGTCCAGTGGCTGGTGGGCTAGCAGGCTGGGCTGGCGGGCGGCTGGCGAGGGAGCACTTCCTCTGAGCTGACTGCTCAGCTCCCTCGCGCGCCACAGAGTGAGGCTGGGAGCCGGAATATGATGTCATCTTCCGGCTCCCAGCCTCACTCTGCGGCGCGCGTGGGAGCTGAGCAGACAGCACAGGGAGAGCTCTACCTCGCCAGCCGCCCGCCAGCGCCGCCCGCCAGCCCAGCATGTCAGTTAGCCGCAAGGCTAACAAGACATTTGCCCTGGGCATTTGGGGGCGGCTTTTTTGCCGCCCCCTGGAAATTGCCGCCCAAGGCAAATGCCTTGCGGCTAAAACTTCCCTGCATACAAACTTAATGTGATCAAAAACACAATGAAAAAAGAAAATGTGTGAGCTAAGGTGAGATTGCAATCAGTTTGCATGTTCATCAAAATGGAGAAGTAAAAAAATAATCACTATATTTACTATATAATGTGTCAGCTTATCACAGCTCACTCTTTAGTGGAAGAACATTTTTTTTTAGAGAATTGAAAACCAAATTGCAAAATAGAAAATCTATGACTTACAGCTAAGATGGAGTTAATTTTTTTCTTCAAAATTAGTTACTTTGACCTAAATTTTCAAATTCAGTTTTCAATTCATTGTCTAGTAAAACATCCCAAAAATATAAAATGCATATCAAAAATGCAAATTTATTTTGACAAGATATTTATAAAGAGCAAACATATTCCAAGACAGGATGCAGCATGTGAGCAAGTACACTTAAAGACAGGTACTTAAAACAGATGTTTCAGTTTTAGTAGTTTAAGGTGAAATTTCTTAGAAATGATGGATATGACTCAAAAGCCATAACATGATAACTAAAAAGATACCTTGCAATGGCATGAAATATGGAGTGTAAATTGTAACACATGGTTCTTTAAAGGATCACCCAAACCCGTTTTCCTGACACTATACAGTCCTAAGGGTATCCCCCAACCTCAGGGTCCCCCTCCCACTTACCTTAATCCAGCACCGGGCTCTCTCGGCGCTGGTGACCTCTTCTCCCCGCCGATGTCAGCTCCCGAGTGGAGCCGAATGCGCATGCACGGCAAGAGCCGTGTGCACATTCAAACAGTCCATAGGAAAGCATTTCTCAATGCTTTCCTATGGAATTCTGCACGCTGCATGAGATTTTCGCATCCAGCGTCGCAGAAGCATCTCTAGCGGCTGTCAGGAAGACAGCCACTAGAGGTTGGATAAACCCTGCTATGTAAACATAGCAGTTTCTGTGAAACTGTTATGTTTACATCTGAAGGGTTAAAACCTGGGGGACCTGGCACCCAGACCACTTCATTGAGCTAAAGTGGTCTGGGTGACTATAGTGTCCCTTTAAGCATAGGACTATGCCATTTTGAGATCAAACTGATAAGAAATTATTCAAACACCAGAACTTGATGTTTAGTTAATGAATTACTCTGTGCAATATAACCATCACAGACAGTGCAGTGCCTTGGTTATGTTTGCATTAAAACTGCATTATTACTCACATTCAAATTAGAAACATAGAATGTGACGGCAGATAAGAACCATTCGTCCCATCTAGTCTGCCCAATTTTCTAAATATTTTCATTAGTCCCTGGCCTTATCTTATAGTTAGGATAGCCTTATGCCTATTCCACGCATGCTTAAACTCCTTTACCGTGTTAACCTCTACCACTTCAGCTGGAAGGCTATCCCATGCATCCACTACTCTCTCAGTAAATTAATATTTCCTGATATTATTTTTAACCATTTAAGACTATGTCCTCTTGTTGTGGTAGTTTTTTTTCTTTTAAATATAGTCTCCTCCTTTACTGTGTTGATTCCCTTTATGTATTTAAATGTTTCTATCATATCCCCCCTGTCTCGTCTTTCCTCCAAGCTATACATGTTAAGATCCTTTAACATCCTTTGACTACTGGTGACTGACTGAGGGTGCAGGGTTTGAATAAAACAGGCAATGGCAACATAACCAACACATCAAACTGTAGCCATTTTGTTGCTAAGGGTGTTTTTTTAATAAACCCAGTGTCATATTATACAATCACTCCAATCTGTTCTATAGTTTTTTCAAAAACAAAACAAAACAGAAAAAAAGAAAAGAAAGGACAATAGAAAATAAAATATTTACTGTGATTGAAAATATTCCAACAAAACGACCTAGAACTATTTCACATATTTTTTTCAATAATCAACATTTTCATTAAAAAACACAATAAGCTTGTAAGGATATAGAAAATTACTAACTGCTATTATTATTATTATTAGTGTTGATATAACGCCAATTTATTTCACAGCACTTTACAATATTATAAAGAGGGAAATTTCACAATAAATGAGACAATTAGAAAATGTTACAGGTTGATGGGGACCTTGCTCAAACAAGCTTAAAATCCAGAATCATCAACATTTCATTGTGAGTTCTTGGAATCTTATAAAACCTTGAAAACAACAAATTTGTAATGGAATGTAAATCAAACACAGGACTGCAGAAATATATCAGAAGCAGCTGTCATCATTGCGACACTCATATATACTTTGAACAATACATACAAAGGGCCATTGGATGGATGGATGGAAATTAGAGTTAGATAATATTTACAGTACATTAAATGGGTATAGAGAATTAAACAAAGATTAGAGTAATAGGTAAAAACACAAACAGGGTTATTGATTGAAGTGAGAATTGTTTGGAATTCAGAGTGGGAAAGTTTTGTAATTAAGCTACATTGTCCTAAATGTTGTCATTTGATTTGAATTTAGTTTGAATTCCCAGCAAGTCTCACCTTAGTGAATAACCCTGTTTGTGTTTTTACCTGTTACCTGTTTACTTATTACTACTCTTATGATGACAGGGAGTGCAGAATTATTAGGCAAATGAGTATTTTGACCACATCATCCTCTTTATGCATGTTGTCTTACTCCAAGCTGTATAGGCTCGAAAGCCTACTACCAATTAAGCATATTAGGTGATGTGCAACTCTGTAATGAGAAGGGGTGTGGTCTAATGACATCAACACCCTATATCAGGTGTGCATAATTATTAGGCAACTTCCTTTCCTTTGGCAAAATGGGTCAAAAGAAGGACTTGACAGGCTCAGAAAAGTTAAAAATAGTGAGATATCTTGCAGAGGGATGCAGCACTCTTAAAATTGCAAAGCTTCTGAAGCGTGATCATCGAACAATCAAGCGTTTCATTCAAAATAGTCAACAGGGTCGCAAGAAGCGTGTGGAAAAACCAAGGCGCAAAATAACTGCCCATGAACTGAGAAAAGTCAAGCGTGCAGCTGCCAAGATGCCACTTGCCACCAGTTTGGCCATATTTCAGAGCTGCAACATCACTGGAGTGCCCAAAAGCACAAGGTGTGCAATACTCAGAGACATGGCCAAGGTAAGAAAGGCTGAAAGACGACCACCACTGAACAAGACACACAAGCTGAAACGTCAAGACTGGGCCAAGAAATATCTCAAGACTGATTTTTCTAAGGTTTTATGGACTGATGAAATGAGAGTGAGTCTTGATGGGCCAAATGGATGGGCCCGTGGCTGGATTGGTAAAGGGCAGAGAGCTCCAGTCCGACTCAGACGCCAGCAAGGTGGAGGTGGAGTACTGGTTTGGGCTGGTATCATCAAAGATGAGCTTGTGGGGCCTTTTCGGGTTAAGGATGGAGTCAAGCTCAACTCCCAGTCCTACTGCCAGTTTCTGGAAGACACCTTCTTCAAGCAGTGGTACAGGAAGAAGTCTGCACCCTTCAAGAAAAACATGATTTTCATGCAGGACAATGCTCCATCACACGCGTCCAAGTACTCCACAGCGTGGCTGGCAAGAAAGGGTATAAAAGAAGAAAATCTAATGACATGGCCTCCTTGTTCACCTGATCTGAACCCCATTGAGAACCTGTGGTCCATCATCAAATGTGAGATTTACAAGGAGGGAAAACAGTACACCTCTCTGAACAGTGTCTGGGAGGCTGTGGTTGCTGCTGCACGCAATGTTGATGGTGAACAGATCAAAACACTGACATAATCCATGGATGGCAGGCTTTTGAGTGTCCTTGCAAAGAAAGGTGGCTATATTGGTCACTGATTTGTTTTTGTTATGTTTTTGAATGTCAGAAATGTATATTTGTGAATGTTGAGATGTTATATTGGTTTCACTGGTAAAAATAAATAATTGAAATGGGTATATATTTGTTTTTTGTTAAGTTGCCTAATAATTATGCACAGTAATAGTCACCTGCACACACAGATATCCCCCTAAAATAGCTAAAACTAAAAACAAACTAAAAACTACTTCCAAAAATATTCAGCTTTGATATTAATGAGTTTTTTGGGTTCATTGAGAACATGGTTGTTGTTCAATAATAAAATTAATCCTCAAAAATACAACTTGCCTAATAATTCTGCACTCCCTGTATAATGGAGTGGAAGGGGCTTGGAGACCATGTCATGGCATCATGACACTTTATCTCATTTGCTACTAGTTGAGGTTTTATTAGTCTGTAAGAGAGTTGATGCCTATCACGTCAAGTTATGATAGCATAATTCTTCGCCGCTTGGCATCTATCTAGTCAGCCATTACCAGGTCACATTGTCTCACAAATGGTAATTACGTTGGATATATATATTTTCAGTTATGTCTCAAGTTCCTGAAGTTCCTGAGGAGCTATCCCTTCCCAGCACCCCCGCTTGGTCTGGTACCCCCACCCAAGGAGCTGATGTGACTAATCCATCTTCCCTGCAGTCATGGACTATCCCACGACTCACAGCAGAACTACGAAGAAGATGTATTCCTTTCCCAGCTACTGCTAGGAAAGCAGAGTTGTTTAGACTTTTAAATACTAATACCGACAACTCTGATGCTGGGGAAGGGCCTAGTGATGGCTTCTTTTTTTTTTTTTTTTTTTGAAGTGCGTAGGTTTACAACATTCGCTTGTGAGGTACCCCAACAGCAGTCCTCTAGCGCAGTAAAAACAGTTGAATGAATAGGTACTTGGTAGGTCAGGCACATTTTTTTGTATGGCTATGAACAATATAGATTAACTTTGCATAGGTGTTTTCTTAACATAACATAAATTAACATCGCTGGAAGGTACACATTTAAGGTATCGAGTGGGTTACTAGACATAACACTTTAGAGCAGTTAGTAGAGTCTACACATTTTTGAAAGGGTATTACTGACATGCATGAAGAAACAGTTGCAGTGAATAAGTAATAATGATAGTTGGTCTATCACCGCTGGACATACACCACTAGTGTGGTGCCGCCGCGGTGGGAGGCCAACGTAATTACCGTGGGGAAACTCCAGGGTTCTCCAGGGGCTTAACCCCTAAACAACTGACAAAAAAGGAAGGAAAGAAAACACAAAAGCCAGTCACAATGCCGAGAGACAGACGTGGCTAGCTGTGTTTGCCTGAAAATATACAGTAGTCTAATAGAAATGCAAGATATATACTATATACATAGGATACAAAGAAATTGAGATAACCCTACAGCATGTGATCTAAACCGACAGGTAGATACATGTATATATCTTGATGACTGTGTGGGTATAAGATCACCAGTATCTTATTAGCAATAGGTATACTAAACATTCCATGTTTAGACTCGTTGAGTCTAGTTGCTTATGTTGAGTGAGGCCTCTCCACTGTCAGGAGTGAAGCTGGGTGCGTAGTTAATGACCTAATATATAAAACAGGCATGTGGACAAACGTTTCATAATACAATCACTTAACTGAGGTGGACGTTCGGGTATTATGAGGCACCTCCGGGCCATGTAATAGCCTCTTGTGTATCAATAGGGATTAAGGGGATGCTTTGGCAGGGTACGTATAGGTACTTGGCAAATATACAGTAGGTTATGGTATGAAGGTAACATACCCTGAGTGACTTTAGTAGTAGACGCTAGTGTGGGAAAATTTGGGACAAGTGGTGCGGTCAGCGGGTGAGGGGGACGATGGTAAGGAATGTTGATCGTAGCTTGCGATTAGGTGGGGAGGGGTGATTTCTCCTGGATGTGTGTAATGCAATCATGGGTATAATGTCCCTCTGTGCGGATGGCTTATGCCCTTTGTGGCCTGGTGCATTCCCCGGTATTGGGGTGAGTTACGGCAGTTAGGGCCAGTGTCGCTGGGTGGGGATGGGATATAAGGCTTTGCTGCCCTGGTATCGTGGGTGTTTGTGGTTGCGTGGGGATTGTGTGTGGCTCGTTGCTGTTAAGCAGCCGAGGTATCTCATTTAGTGTATGGGGGCTACATTGAGGAGGGTGCAAACAGAAATAAACGGGAAACTTTACCATAACTGTTCAGCAGCAGAGGTATCACATCTAGTGTGTGTGAGCTGCATTGATGAGGATGCAAGCAGGAATAAATGGAAAAATTAACCGTAGCACATATTCTATTTTGTAACGGCACATAGGCAATGGTAAGAGTGGGTGACTTGGCCCTGCGGGTCCACAAGGGGTACTCAGGCCAGGGCCATTTTCTGAGAGCCGTGGGTGGACCCTCTTGGGACAAATGTCTCGGAGGTAGCCAGGTTCCACTCATGGGGCTTAGAGGATAAGCGAGGTTGCTGTAAAGAGACTTGTGGTAGGCCCATGGTTGATAGGTGTCTTCACGCCTCCTGCAGGTCTGCTATTGAGTACGCGGTGTCTCCGTGGAGTACGTGAAGATTATAGGATGAGCGCCATTGGTATTTGATATTGTGTGCGCAGAGCAGGGTGGTGAAGGGTCTCAGGGCTGTGCGCCTTGCCATAGTTCCTCTAGATAAGTCTGTGTAAAATGTAAGGGCCATGCCCTCAAAGGTGTACGGTGTGCTGCCCCTGATGGCTGTCATTACTGCTTCTTTGTCCTGTAATTTCTGAAATTTAACGATTAGGTCCTGTGGTGCTGCCACTGGGGCCGTCGTTGGCTTGGGGATTCGAAACATGCCATCCAGGCACACTCCTTTGACCTGCTTCGGTGGGATTATTGTGCTCACCAGGCGCCTACCCCCTGGCCCTCACCCCTCAGCGGTGGGTGGGGGCCCTAAATACTAATAATGTCCTCCCCCCTGGCCCCCACCCCTGAGCGGCGGGTCGGGGCCCTAAATTGTAATAAGGGGGGACCTAGTGTCCTCCCCCTGGCCCCCACCCCTCAGGGCAGGTGGGGGCCCTAAATACTAATAAGGGGGGGTCCTAAGGTCCTCCCCCCCGGCCCCCACCCCTGAGCGGCGGGTGGGGGCCTTAAAATAAATATCCCCCCCAGGTGACTAGGGATCTCCAAGCCCCTAGTCACCCCCTCCCCCGCCAATAAAACTTATCCCCCTACCTACCCCCCTCACCCTAAAAACTAATGAGGGGGGACCTTTAACTAAGTACCTGTAAAAAAAGAAATACAACTTACCATTCGATGTTTTCTTTCTTCTAAAATCTTCTTTTTTCAGCCCCCCAAAAGGCCAAATAAAAAAACCATAATAACTGACGCAATTATAAAAATAAAAAAAACGAGCGCAAAAAATAATAATCCATCTTCACCCATGGAGGGCTCTGCGCAGACTGAGCTCTGCAGGGCGGGGCACGGCTTTTAAAGCCTTGCCCCACCCTGCAATTAGTCTCAGAGCACTCTGATTGGTGGGTTTAAGCCATCCAATCAGAGTGCTCTGACAGGTAAATGAAGAGACTGACAGGTAAGTCTCTACATTTACCTGTCACAGCACTCTAATTGGTTGGTTTGAAATCCACCAATCAGAGTGCTCTGTGTCATTTTACACAGCGTGGGAAAGTTCTTTAGAATTTTCCCACGCTGTTTAATTTGACTCATAACTCTCTGATTGGTTACTTAATCCACCAATCAGAGAGTTATGAGTCAGACCAATTTAGGTCTTTCAGCCTTTAAGTAGATAGCTCCCTAATACCGTGGCAATTAGGGAGTTATCTACTTATTCATTCCTGTCATTAAACTGACTGGCCAAGTAACTTACATTTTATATGAATGTATGTTACTTGATTGTTGTAAGTGTTGCAAATGCTTACAGGTGAAAAACGTTTTATTTAAAATTGTATACAATGTAACATTCTTCTTCTTTCACTGGGTAAGTATATTAGTACTTAGGCAATACTGTGCTTCGGAACTTCGGCACTTCGGCACTTTGACACTTCGGAACTTCGGCACTTCAGCACTTTGGAACTTCGGCACTTCGACACTTCGGCACTTCGATAATTTTGGAACTTCGGGACATCGGCAATTCGGCACTTCGGCAATTCGGCACTTCGGCACTTCGGACATTCGGAAGTACCCGAATGTCCGAATTGTCCGAAATGCGTCCGAATTCTTATTCGGACCGAAACGAATTGCACATGTCTATCCCAGGTTAAACAAGAAATTATCCGTTCCGGAATTTGTATTGGGTTTTATAGGGATGTATATTGCTCAGTATATCCTGAGAAAAGAGAAGAATTAGACGTTTATATGTGTAGCGGAGGCCTGATATTCCACAGGTTAACTCCACTATAGATCCCAGTGAGGCTCAGGAACAAGTAGTAAAAACACCATGAAGCAGTAATTCCAGCAAATAACGTAATCCAAGAATATCCCCATACAGATCCCAATGACTGGACGACACACAGCATTAGGAGCAGAACTGACTTTTAATCCACACAGTCTCCTTATAAAGCATTCTCCCATGCAAGGGAGGGATTCACATTAATTAGGACAGTATCCAATATTATAACCGTTACCTCCCACACATCTCCTCCCCTCAGTATGACACTTAATCCCATTACACATACTGTAGTTTTCCCCCAGTTCTGAATGTACCCTAAAACAAGTTACAATAGTAGTTACAATAATCCTGGGGGTACCCCCTGGTAGCCCTGATCTGGGTGACTAACATATCCAAAAATCACCCAGATCGGTCCAGGGGTTTGGGAGTTAGGTGAAGGGTATAATTTGACCGACCGCACACGAGGTGGTATCCGAAAAGAGTTCCATAGGTTTTGGCCCTGCGGTTGGTCTTCGTTCGGGAGGAAAAATACACATTAAATACTGCCATCCACGATTAATCTTGGATTCGTATGAATCCCCTTGTTCGGTACTTTGAAACTACCGAACGGGAGACTGATTAGCCTTCCTGTTCGGGAGTTATGGAGCTATGGAGGTCTCAGCGGTGTTCTGGGTAATCGAGTGTCCGATTTGAGTTCCAGACACTCGACGACCAAACACCGCTGAGATTTTCGTGTGTAAGATGGCCGCCGCCACGTGTTCGTATACCGAACAGCGGCCACCCAGAAACCGCATTAAAGTACAATTACTAAGGTACACACTTCTCTCTGAGGTGGTCTATTGGTTCGGTAGTTTACATGGAAACTACCGAACAATTATACAAATTCCACATACATTTTAACCATAGGAACAAAAATAACATGAATTGCAATAATAGTACAGTCTTTTAGGACAGCCCTGATACCATCTGCTACAATAAGCACAAGCTGGTGGATCTGGGGCACAAATACGGTGGTACAGCCTTTTATGACTACCACCGTTCCTTCTCTGCAAAAGTGGCTGCAGCTCTGACTCAGTTCAATTACAGCATAAATTGGAGTAAGATGGACACTGAGTTATTCTGCAGACATTTTGCAGGCCTCAGGACTCCGGCTTGTGCAGTTTGTGCATCTACGGCGCACAGTACAAACTTTTGCCCTAATACGGCAAAAGTTGAGCAGGGCCACTCTGTCACAAACTCGGCAATATCCAGCTTGAAGGATAAGCTGGGTAGGGACATTGTCTTCCTTGGCAAATCACAAATTTGCAACAATTTTAATGCAGGCACTGGTAGTTTTAGTTCATGTATATTGTTACACGTTTGTATTCATTGTTTCCGGGCTTATGCAAAATCCATGTGCCCGAACAAAGTTTTTCCTAAACCATACCACACTTGCATCAATGTCATGTTATTGGCTGCGCTGTTACAACATCACCCCTCACAGCATTTGGTTACATTTATCATCGAAGGACTGTCTGCGGGGTTCCACACTGGTATCGTACACTTGCCATCTGGGACACTGGAATGCAACAATTTGCAAACCGCTTTAACAGACCCAGAGTTAGTGTGTACACTCATAAGGACTGAATTAGAACAGGGGTTTTGTTAGGGTCATTTGTTTTCCCACCTTTCACATCTTGGAGAACTAACCCCATACGGGTCGTCACAGGGAAAACTTCACATAAACCCAGACTAATCATAGACTTATCAGCACCACATTCCTTCACTATTCACAGCCTTAATTCCCTCATACCCTCCGATGAATTTTCCTTACAATAGGCTACTATCGAAAATGCCATTTGGGCTATTTTGGTTGCTGGTACAGGAGCTTGGCTCAGTAAAACAGACATTGTCAACACTTTTAAATTGCTTCCCATTCACCCTTCACTATGGCATCTGCATGGTATTAAGTGGCAGGGGCTATATTATTTTTTCTCACAACTCACTTTCAGCTCCAAGAGCAGCCCCCAAATTTTTGATACTTTTGCGGAAACTTTGTGTTGGTTATTGCTTAATGTGTGCAGATGTCCATCCGTTATTCACTATCTAGACAATTTTCTCACGATTGAAAACAACGCACTCCACCCTAGCAACCTTAAACACATTTTGGCTCTTTTTGAGTCCCTGGATATACCAATCTCCCCTCAAAAGACCTTAGGTCCTGAGACGATCATGCAGTTTCTGGGGATGCAACTAGACTCAATTCACAACAAGCTAGCCTTCCACAGTATAAGATTGAGCACACCCTATCAAGCATTGAGCACTACTTGCAACTAGGTTCTTGCAACCGCAAGGAACTTCAATCGCTGCTAGGGTCACTCAATTTTGCCATGAGGATCATCCCACAGGGTAGATCCTTCATTTCCTGTTTAATTTCTTATTTCCATCTGGGAGAATCAATGGCTTTGGGGTTCATGGCATACAGACATTAGGTACCTGCCTAGCTTCTCCTCTACATCGGCCTTGTTCGAATTATATCCGATCGTGGCAGCTGCCATTGCCTGAGGACCAAAGTGGGCTGGTCACTCAGTCAGATGTTATTCGGACAACCTAGCCACTTGTCACATTGTGAATAAAGGGCGATCATCATCTTTGGTCATCATGAAAATTTTAGAAAACTCACATGGGTAGCGGCCACTTGCCAATTTTTTATCACATGTATTCACGTTCCTGGTTTCACAAACATATCAGTTGATAACCTGTCTTGGTTTCGTTTTCAGGCTTTCTCCCAGACTCTGCCCACCGCTTCCCGGCTGGCTACCCCTGCACCGCCATTCCAAGACATGCTCATGCATTAAATGTCTTATTGACTCATGCACATTTCCCACCTGCACTTTCGGTCAACAATAGGAAAACATACGATAGGGCTTTTTACATCTTCACTAAGTTTATAGCAGAATTTCAAGTTCAGGAAATGTTTGCTTTGGAATCTATACTGGGGTTCACTTATTTTTGCCCCTTAACTTAAAATTATCTTTTAACACAATTAAACTGTATCTTACGGGCGTCCAACACCACATGCTTCTACGACACCCTAATAACATAGGATTCCTTTCATCATATTAGATAAAGACCTTACTGAAAGGAATCCAAAAGATAAATAGACACTTACCATCTCAAAGACTACCCATCCACAACGAAATATTCCATTCATTTTCTGATTTATTAGATACAGCTCCTTTTGAACATATAACCAATATGGTAACAAAAAAGCCATCTACCTAGCGTTCTATGGGTTTTTACGTCAAAAGAATTCACCACTAGAAATGTAACAGCCACAGAATACATGAAATCAGCTGATATCCACAAGACCTTAGATCATTATGTACTCTCCCTTCATCATTCTAAACTAAAATAAGATTTGAGAGCTACAAACAGTGGCATACCTACCATGGTTGCATTGGTCGCAGCTGCGACTAGACCTCCTTGAGTGACGGGCCCGGCTGCAGCCATGACCCCTGTGACCGTGGGCCACCACAACTTCAGGGCTGGTGCACTGCCGGACCTGCGGTCGCTGGGTGACCGGCAGGAGGGGAGTGCTGTGTTCTCTCTGTGTGTAGCGCGGCCGAGCATCGTTTTTCTGGCACTGGAGTTTCCCTTTAATGTCTTGGTGCCAGTTACCGAGGTCTTGTGGAATCTATGCCTGATCATGCATAACATTAAAACGTTATATTGTAGCTGATCCTAGTTTATATTATGTATATATTTTGAACTACATTGATTGACCCATTTTCACAAAAGTTTGGTTCATTTGAATACTTTTTCCCGAAAGGATTCCATGATCGAAATTAATCTGAACTGAAAAGCCACATGGACAAATTTGAGACCACACAAACAATTTGTTTGGGGGAGAAATTAATTCGCCCAATGCAAATTATTCACAGTGCACAAGTCTAACAGCAACACTCTAATATTACATTATAAATATATTTAAATGTACAGTTGCAAGAAAAAGTATGTGAACCCTTTGGAATGATATGGATTTCTGCACAAATTGGTCATAAAATGTGATCTGATCATCATCTAAGTCACAACAATAGACAATCACAGCCTGCTTAAACTAATAACACAGAAAGAATGAAATGTTGCCATGTTTTTATTGAACACACCATATAAACATTCACAGTGCAGGTGGAAAAAGTATGTGAACCCTTGGATTTAATAACTGGTTGAACCTCCTTTGGCAGCAATAACTTCAACCAAACGTTTACTGTAGTTGCAGATCAGACGTGCACAACGGTCAGGTGTAATTCTTGACCATTCCTCTTTACAGAACTGTTTCAGTTCAGCAATATTCAGACTGGGCCACTCTGACTGGGCCACTTCAGAAGGCGTATTTTCTTCTGTTTAAGCCATTCTGTTGTTGATTTACTTCTATGCTTTGCGTCATTGTCCTGTTGCAACACCCATCTTCTGTTGAGCTTCAGCTGGTAGACAGATGGCCTTAAGTTCTCCTGCAAAATGTCTTGATAAACTTGGGAATTCATTTTTCCTTCGATGATAGCAATCTGTCCAGGCCCTGACGCAGCAAAGCATCTCCAAACCATGATGCCACCACCACCATACTTCACAGTTGGGATGAGGTTTTGATGTTGGTGTGCTGTGCCTCTTTTTCACCACACATAGTGTTGTGTGTTTCTTCCAAACAACTCAACTTTGGTTTCATCTGTCCACAGAATATTTTGCCAGTACTGCTGTGGAACATCCAGGTGCTCTTGTGCAAACTGTAAACGTGCAGCAATGTTTTGTTTGGACAGCAGTGGCTTTCTCTGTGGTATCCTCCCATGAAATCCATTCTTGTTTAGTGTTTTACATATTGTAGATTCGCTAACAGGGATGTTAGCATTTGCCAGTGACTTTTGTAAGTCTTTAGCTGACACTCTAGGATTCTTCTTCACCTCATTGAGCAGTCTGCGCAGTGCTCTTGCATTCATCTTTACAGGACAGCCACTCCTAGGGAGAGTAGCAGCAGTGCTCCATCTATAGACAATTTGTCTTACCATGGACTGATGAACAGCAAAGCTTTTGGAGATACTTTTATAACCCTTTCAAGCTTTATGCAAGTCAACAATTATTAATCGTAGGTCTTTTGAGAGCTCTTTTATGCGAGGCATCATTCACATCAGGCAATGCTTCTTGTGAAAAGCAAACCCAGAACTGGTGTGTGTTTTTATAGGGCAGCTGTAACCAACACCTCCAATCTCATCTCATTGATTGGACTCCAGTTGGCTGACATCTCACTCCAATTAGCTCTTGGAGATGTTATTAGTCTAGGGGTTCACATACTTTTTCCACCTGCACTGTGAATGTTTACATTGTGTGTTCAATAAAAACATGGCAACATTTCATTCTTTGTGTGTTATTAGTTTAAGCAGACTGTGATTGTCTATTGTTGTGACTTAGATGATGATCAGATCACATTTCATGACCAATTTGTGCAGAAATCCATATCATTCCAAAGGGTTCACATACTTTTTCTTGCAACTGTAAACTTAGAGTGTTCCTTTAGAATTAGGCTACCAGATCAAGGCTAAAATTTCTATTGCTACCTGAAAAAATGAAAAATTAAAGGAGTGACATAACAGCACTAAATTTGTCTTCATACAGCTGTGTGATCCATCCTTCTGCTACAGGTAGAATTATGAAGGAATTTACTTACAGATAGATACTCTTTAGAAGGCAATTATGGATTTAATAAAAACAAAGTAAAAAGGATATTGGAAAATGGAGCATGCACTGACATGATACCTTTCATCTAATTTGCATAAAGTTTATTTATGATCCATTAGTTGTATGTTTTTGTTGTAGTCTGTAGATGTTTCTGGTTGAGTTTGTGCTCTTGTACAGCAAATGCTTGCATTTTTTCCATTCAAAATTCCAGTTAAACTATCTGTGAACAAATTTCTGAAATGTACTACTTTTCCATGTTTTCACAATCACAGAGTTTTGAAAGATTTTCTTTGTGCATGAGAAATAACAGTATGTTAGGTGCTTTGGAGATATATCTCCAAAATAAAAAAAAAAATTAAAATGGATACCTGTCTTGCGCTATATGGGTGCTTTGCCTTTTCGCTGCTACGTGGTTACACTATTCTCTCTAGTCACCTTCCTAATTTCTGGTCACGGATGACAAAATTGCTAATTAAAAATAGATTGTAAACTTAAGCTTGACATCAACAATCATTTTTTGTTGCTAAATGGGTCACTACCCAGGAGACTTAATGAGTCTAATTCCTTCTTAATTTTCTTGATTATCCGTGCACTAACCCGCTGGAATATCTTTGTCACTTCTTTCTGCTCGGCTTTGTCTTTTATAACATTTCTTTTTTTATCTTCCCTTATTCTGCCAAACAATAATATAACCAAGCTGCCAAAAATCAATAACTCTTTTCTACTTAATACTATCAGCCACACAACAGAATCACAAGATAAAGAAATAACTGTCTCCAAGCAGGTCCACTGAATCTATACTTCTCTAGAATTTGCTTGGGCTCTCCCTAAGCTGAAAGGGTAATCCAGACATGGACCTCTTGCTCACTGTGCCTAGATGATATCAGCTACACCTCGTTGCTGAGGCCCAAAGTGTCAGGGTTCTTACCTGAGATGGGAGGTCTGTAGTGCAGATATGTTTGCTCACCCTTGCAGATGGACACAGTCCAAGTTGACCAGAGAAGAAGCCACCTGGACTGTGAATCTGTGCACGGGGGTGTGCAGGAAAGGTGATTCCAATGTATTACTGAAAGGACACAAACAGCAGATAGTCAAGGGATACCTGAAGTCAAAGGATGCCAGAGGTCAGGATTAACAAAGTGTAGCCGAAGTCAAGGGATGCCAGAGATCAGGATAAACGAAGACAAAAGCCAGGGTCAATATGAAGTTTTTAAGTTTAAGAGACTGGAACACAGGAACTGAACACAGACAACAAGATCAAAGACTTGATGAAGTTCCCAGGGCTAGTCTGTGTTTATATATCCTGCTGATGACTGATCTGAGTCAGATAAAGCACTTGCAATGACCACAGGTGAAGTCTAGCCCCCAGTGCTGCAGATATAGCCAGGAGCAATAGGGCTAGAACAGCTCAAATAAACAGAACTGCTAGGGTTCAAAGGCCGATAGCAGGCACAGGACTGCATAGTACCCAGGTTCAAACCTCTATCGGGCACCCATAGGGTGGCCACGCCTGGCCGTCTGTATGGCACGATGAGAACCCTGACAAAGTAGGCTGAAACAATTGTCCAGGTTCTCTCATGCTGAGAACTTTCTAGCATTTCAGTTCTAGAGTGCCCTTAAGGGTAGGATCAGACTGATATGCAAATAGTATTGGTACTCTTTGTACGTAAGCAAAAAGCATTTTTGAGACCTGATAGGGGACTAACCAAAGGGCAAGGTACTGATTTTCTCTAAGCTGGAGTCCAATCAATGAGATGAGATTGGAGGTGTTGGTTACAGCTGCCCTGCCCTAGAAAAAACACACACCAGTTCTGGGTTTGCTTTTCACAAGAAGCATTGCCTGATGTGAATGATGCCTCGCACAAAAGAGCTCTCAGAAGACCTACGATTAATAATTGTTGACATGCATAAAGCTTGAAAGGGTTACAAAAGTATCTCCAAAAGCTTTGCTGTTCATCAGTCCATGGTAAGACAAATTGTCTATAAATGGAGCACTGCTGCTACTCTCCCTAGGAGTGGCCGTCCTGTAAAGATGAATGCAAGAGCACAGCGCAGACTGCTCAATGAGGTGAAGAAGAATCCTAGAGTGTCAGCTAAAGACTTACAAAAGTCACTGGCAAATGCTAACATCCCTGTTAGCGGATCTACAATACGTAAAACACTAGACAAGAATGGATTTCATGGGAGGATACCACAGAGGAAGCCACTGCTGTCCAAACAAAACATCGCTGCACGTTTACAGCTTGCACAAGAGCACTGGCATGTTCCACAGCAGTACTGGCAAAATATTCTGTGGACAGATGAAACCAAAGTTGAGTTGTTTGGAAGAAACACACAACACTATATGTGGCGAAAAAGAGGCACAGCACACCAACATCAAAACCTCATCCCAACTGTGAAGTATGGTGGTGGGGTCATCATGGTTTGGGGCTGCTTTGCTGCGTCAGGGCCTGGACAGATTGCTATCATCGAAGGAAAAATGAATTCCCAAGTTTATCAAGACATTTTGCAGGAGAACTTAAGGCCATCTGTCTACCAGCTGAAGCTCAACAGAAGATGGGTGTTGCAACAGGACAATGACCCAAAGCATAGAAGTAAATCAACAACAGAATGTCTTAAACAGAAGAAAATACGCCTTCTGAAGTGGCCCAGTCAGAGTCCTGACCTCAACCCAATTGAGATGCTGTGGCATGACCTCAAGAAAGCGATTCACACCAGACATCCCAAGAATATTGCTGAACTGAAACAGTTCTGTAAAGAGGAATGGTCAAGAATTACTCCTGACCGTTGTGCAAGTCTGATCTGCAACTACAGGAAACGTTTGGTTGAAGTTATTGCTGCCAAAGGAGGTTCAACCAGTAATTAAATCCAAGGGATCACATACTTTTTACACCTGCACTGTGAATATTTACATGGTGTGTTTAATAAAAACATGGCAACATTTCATTCTTTCTGTGTTATTAGTTGAAGCAGACTGTGATTGTCTATTGTTGTGACTTAGATGATGATCAGATCACATGTTATGACCAATTTGTGCAGAAATCCATATCATTCCAAAGGGTTTACATACTTTTTCTTGCAACTGTAGGTTCGGTTCTGCAGGGCCCCTCCCCCATCATCCATCACTGTTTGGAGAAGCTTACTTGAGAGCATCTAGGCATGTAAAAAAATGGGGCTGGTTTAAAATCTGCATGTTTCAGCAGGTGTTGCGAACTGCCCATAAGTGAAAGCATGCCCTCTCTATTCGATTGCCATCATTGGCTCACTGCACCAGTGGGTAGGGTTACAGTACCCACAGGAGAGAGAAGCAAGCTCTGACACACCAATAATATGGCGCTTCTAGAATAGAGGGACATTATTATAAAAAAGAGGGGAAAGGGGATATGGACCCAAAATGGAACTAAATAGGGACTCTAGACAGATATGGTAAGCAGAAGATTACCCATGGATACTAAGAGTTTTAACATGCAGAATGCTAGTGTACATTAGTAATGTGTCTTCACCCTTTACATTGGCTACCAGGTATTAGTATTGTGTATTTACCCTTTAAATTGGCTACCAGGCAAAACATGGCTTTCATGTCTCTGAGGTACTGACTTTAATGTTTCTGTTGGGATCAGATTTAGGGATAGTTAAAACTCTTGCTTCAGCAGACAAATATTGTTAACAAACCTGATTAGCTCTCTCATAATAGTTCATGATAGATAGATTATTTATTTCCCTTCACTCAGCAGTCAGTACTTGTCTCGACAATCCTTTGAGGAACCATGCGCTACCACAGCACCATCTTTGGAACCCTGCTTCAATGCTTTACCAAGTCCTCAAGCGCTATGAAGTCTCAATATACTCTATCATTACAAGCCACAACAAGGTTCCTTACATGTACTGTAATTATTTTTAAACATTTATCAGTTTGGATAAAAAACTAAAACTAAATACTCAGTATTATGTGACTAATAATTGTATATTTTTGTGGTGTGCTCTATTTGGAATGCTGGCATGTTGCCACCAATATAAATATATAAACAAAGATGCCAATTTATTTGGTCATAATGTAGCTTTGATAATGATAAGAATAATTATGTTTATCTGTTAGTTAGCCCCCCATTCACATATATAATAATACTTTGAACTGGTGTAATACCATTTACTGATGAAAAAACTAAGGACATGATTTTAGCCAAACAATTGCAATTGATTTACTTGTACCCATAAAAGTTAGACACGCAAACACACTTGTATTTAAGATCCTTAGAACGAATGATAAACAAGCGGAAGGTGAGTTTTTCTGCACATGTGAGGCCACATAGACTTTCAGAGATATCATCCTCCCGTATTGACGAGGAATAAACTTAGTGAAAGGGGGACTGTGAGGGACAATTATTCTAATGCCATTTAAAGTTCCCATAAATTCTAGTCCAGTATCAATTCTAATCCGCTTCAGATTTTTACTGATCCATAAAGTGGAGATTTGCAGTCTCAGCCAGCAAGCATGCTTACTCCTAGCTAAATTAAACACATCGAGCCGATGTTGGATGTCTACATAAAAAAAGCAGTTTAGAGGAGACGGACTGGAAAGATTAAATGTGAATAACAACTATATGTTTATATGTGATCTCTTGGTGTGAGTAGAAATGTACCAGCATAGGACGAGCTAAACAAATTTGAATTTTAGGAGTTAAATATCTACAGGAAGAGAAAAGGTTTACACTGCTAAAGGCGGTGGTGATAAAAACAACCAAATGGCACATATACACAAATAATTAGACACAAAAAAAAACAATTTCCACATAGGTTAACACCAACACATATACACAAGGGTTTGGATCTACAAATTCCAATTAAATGACTTTTATGACCAGGACCACAGTAAACAATAATTTTGCATCACAAAACACTTGCTTTTGAAATACATCATGAACTTGTGACAACATGTACCAGATCACGAGCGAAGAGCATTCTCACAATTGATCTAAAGAACACTAGAGTATTTTTGTAAAAAACACATATTTAGGTCGGAATGCATTTTCTAAATCATTGTTTCCCAATCCAGTCCTCAAGTACCGCCTAACAGTCCAGGATTTAGGGATTACCCAATTGTGTCTAATGTGTTTTTAGAAAAAAAAACTCTTTAGACACAACAGGGTAATCCCTAAATCCTGGACTGGTACTTGAGGACTGGGTCAGGAACCCCTGCTCTAAATGAAACACCAACAGGTAAGGCCTTTATGTTCTCATTTTTTTTTTTTTTTTTTTTTAAACACGTACAATAGCAGTCAATAAAAGTGATGCTTAGTCCACATTTGATTATATATTATATGAATAAACATTACTAAATATTACTAAATATCGTTCAGCAAGTAATAGTGTTATGGACAAATGCAAATATTGTATTTCTCAAACTGTACTTTGTCTTTAAGAGATATTGCAAACTGACAAGGTGTTAGAAATGGAACATATTGCTTTTCATACATGTTTCTCTAAGCATTAACTTTTTACATACTTTCAGTGCATCATATGTTTACATCATTTTGTCCCAGACGAAATACAATAACAATAATGCATAAACAAGCTACAAGGCTATGCTACGACTCTTTCAGTACATAATATACTAAGTTAAGGGAGGTCCTAAAATGAATAAAGTAAAATAAGTGTTACTTTTTCATATATGAATTACGGTAACCTAAAATGAGGACACCTAAGGTATAAATATGTGTACCTTTTAAACAGGGCCAGATTAAGAGCCCAGTGGACCTGGTGCTGACAATTATGATGGGCCTAATTACAAAATCTTATTGACCCAAAACACTAAAACAGTCCTACCTCCAAATATCTGATGGAGATGGTGCTGGAGGGAAACTCATAGGATGCAGTTATGAGAAAACACATACCCTATGCTAATCTCACGCTTTCATCTTTCAAGTAAACCCATACCCCCTAACAGCAGTGTCCAGTAAAGCAGGAAGTCTATGGATGGGGTAAAAGGGTGGGCCACTGACACAAATCACATAACCAGAACTGCCGAAAGGGGCGAACATACACAAAAAGGGGGCATGTCTGTGTCCCTATGTCTCCCAGTCCCATAGTGTCTGTGTCCCCATGTCTCCCAGTGTTCCCATATCACTAGGACACTAGGGGACATTGAGAGACATTGGGACACTGGGAGACATGGGGACACTGAGATACTAGGGAACACTGGGAGACCTGGGAACACTGGGAGACATGGGGACACTGGGTGACTTTGAGACATGAGGGGGCACTGGGAGATATGGAACACTGAGACACTGTGATGCATAGGGGACACTGTGATATATAGGGGACACTGGAGACTTGATAAAGACCTGGGTACAGGTCGAAACATTTCGGTGTCCAATAAACCTGCTTAAATCTATCACAGTGAGTGCCTGATATTTTTTTCTTTTATACTAGGGGACACTGAGACACTTGGGGGCCCTGTGAGACATGGGGACACTGGGATACTAGAGGATTCTGAGAGACTAGGGGACACTGAGACACTAAGGACACTGAGACACTACGGACACTGAGAGATACCAGGGACACTGGGAGCTATGGGGCACAGAGACACTCTGATACATAAGGAACACTGTGATACATAGGGGACACTGGAGACTTGATAAAGACCTAGGTACAGGTTGAAACATTGCGGTGTCCAATAAACCTGCTTAAATCTATCATAGTGAGTGCCTGAGATTTTTTCTTTTATACTAGTGGACACTGAGACACTTGGGGGCCCTGTGAGACATGGGGACACTGGGAGACTAGAGGATTCTGAAAGACTAGGGGACACTGAGACACTAAGGACACTGAGCCACTACGGACACTGAGAGATACCATGGACACTGGGAGCTATGGGTACTGAGACACTCTGATACATAAGGGACACTGTGATACATAGGGGACACTGGAGACTTGATAAAGACCTGGGTACAGGTTGAAACCTTGCGGTGTCCAATAAACCTGCTTAAATCTATTACAGTGAGTGCCTGAGATTTTTTTTCTTTTATACTAGTGGACACTGAGACACTTGGGGGCCCTGTGAGACATGGGGACACTGGGAGACTAGAGGATTCTGAGAGACTAGGGGACACTGAGACACTAAGGACACTGAGACATTACGTCTCAGTCTTAGATCCTTGAGTTCAGCTCATGAAAAATGGGGGCAAAAACAAAAGAGACCTGCGTCTATCAAGTTCAGCCTTTCTCACATATGTTTTTGCTGTTGATTCAAAAGACACACACAAAAAAAAGTCTACAATACGAGGGGTAGAAAGGACAAACATACATTTCCACCTATGGTGCCAGATAACCTAAGTATAACTCCGAGAAATGCCATAAACAGTAAAAATGTCAATACAATTTACAGGAATCTGATCTAAAGAGCAACTATAAAAAAACAAACTTGTACTCTTCCCTCTTTCCCCTTGCTTTGCTTTTTGTTTAACCCCTTAAGGAACAAACTTCTGGAATAAAAGGGAATCATGACATGTCACACATGTCATGTGTCCTTAAGGGGTTACTTGTCTGATTTCTAACTAGCATTTCACACATAACATCAATAGATCTTAACACTGGACACACATTTCAGTCACCATACTATCTTCAGTAGTTCCCATTTGTTGGAACAGGCATGCTGTACTGTCTTCCGCAAGGCAACAGAGACCGTTTTCACACTCAGTCTGACGATGGAGTCCTGCTCTGGTGTATAAACCATGGCTGGCAGTAATCTTTTTGCTCTTATCTCTAGTGTATACATCATTCTAGTAGCTTTTTTATGAATTGTATCTACGGTAATTCTATATTTCTGGATCTAGGATCTGTACTACCATAAAATACAACAATAGTTACAATTACAATTATTCATATAGCGCCGATATATCCCACAGCATTGTACAATAGGGTGAACGAGACAAAAAAACTCAAATAAAACATATAGGATAAGTAGCTGAAGATAAACAATTCAAGCAAAACACATAAGAACAATAGATGAAGAGGGCCCAAATAAGCTTGCAATCTACAAGTTATACTTTACACAAGGTCTTATAAATAATGACCAAGTGGCATTAGACCCAAAAAAAGAAAATTGCTTCACACTCTCAGCCCTAAAAGGGCTTTATAGATACCCACTACGATATATTGCTGACGTTTCCCACTTAATTATAACATAGTTTACTTATTTGAGATAAGAAATCACATACTCTTTTTTTTTTAGTTTAATCTCACTTTATTCATGTGTGAAGGACTACTTACTGAAACATATATTTTTTCTGATGGTTACTGAATATAATTTTAGAACTTTTAGTTAAACTGTAATTTATTATTTATGGAATCTACTTTTAACATACTTTTTGTGGAATTGTTATGTACCAAATGTCTTGTGTTTAAGAACACTCTGACCGCAACGCCCCCCCATTCTCATAGATAGATAAGAAGAACACGCTAGCTGTTACATTATGCTCCCTGTCATCAATTATTAATTACATAGGCACTGTTCTGTTTTTGCATAAAAAAACTTTTGCTCTCCCATTAAATGGTAGAAATCAACTTACACTGACAGCCTGTGTCTGCGTGTCTGATTTCCCAAGAACTCGATTTTATCTAATCTGGAAATCATGAAGTATATTATTGTATTTCGTATTTATCATGCATATTTGGCTTCACAAATACCTATACAGTGGAACCTCGGAACAATTCCTTACCCGAACAATTCGGTAATCAAACAAAAAATGTGAGAAAAAATGTCTTGGTACATGAATGATTCTTGCTACCCAAACAAATCATGCGACAAATTGGAAGGCGTAGCCTGAAGTTGTGGGAGGGGTTACCCGGCTATTTAAACTCAGGCCCCCTACACCACAGGGCTGATGCTGCCTGGTTCATTTCTACTTCCGGTTCAAAGGTCATCAACACAGACTGCCTAAAACTCCAAACAAGCTGGTCTGGGCCTACTGTGGCTCCCACGCCGATCGGACCAAGTTTTTCCCTGCTCCAACAACTCCCATCCTGCTGTTCCAGCCACATGCGGTCAGAGACTCCCACGCTGATTGGTCCAAGTTCTCCCTGCTCCAACAACTCCCATCACGCTGTTCCAGCCATATGCGGTCAGAGACTCCCACGATGATCGGACCAAGTTCCCCCTGCTCCAACAACTCCCATCATGCTGTTCCAGCCCCATGTGGTCAGAGACTCCCACGATGAACGGACTAAGTTATCCCTGCTCCAACAACTCCCATCATGCTGTTCCAGCCACATGCGGTCAAAGACTCCCAAGCCGATTGGACCAAGTTCTCCCAGCTCCAACAACTCCCATCACGCTGTTCCAGCCACATGCGGTCAGAGACTCCCAAGCCGATTGGACCAAGTTCTCCCAGCTCCAACAACTCCCATGACGCTGTTCCAGCCACACGAAGTCAGAGACTACTCACCTCTTCTCCAGAACTGGCCGTTCGTTCCCGCCGGCGCTATGAGACCCCTTACTGGCTTTCCGGGCCTTTTCCTGGACCAAACCTCCGTGTCCACAAAGTCTGGGTACTTTCCAGCCACATAGCTGACCTCTCACCTCACCACAAGCTTCCGGGTCAAGTCGTTTGTTTCCTGTACCAGTCAAATCCACGAACCGTGAGTCAGCCTGTACGGGCAAAATCCATGAACACACAATTGTTCAAACGTTTACGTTCTTACATACCGTCCATTCTGGATTTTTTCCCGTTCAGGACTTAAGTCAGTTCATCTACTCCTGCCTGCTCTTTGTTCCATTCCTATTCGTTGGTTTCTTTTCGTTAAATTTCTACCGAACTAGTCTCCAGTCTATCTCAGTTACATGCTTCCATCTAGCAGCCACTACAATCATAGTACCCATTTGTTAGTTTTACACTGTTCCCTGATACATGAAATGTCCAAGTTCCTTTTTGAAAGTATTTAGCCTGCTACTAGTTATCCTTACATGCCCCCTGTAGTTCGGTTATGTTTGCTATATTTCTTGTTATTATTTACGATTGTGCACGGATATGGTCAGTTTCCCATTACTAATTCAGCTCTGGTAAGCGTTTAATATTCACTACGTATATTGCATTACCATCATATATATCGCAAATGTCTTATTTTATCAATAACGAAAAATGGAGAATAAGTATGGAACCCCAAAAAGGTCCCTAATTGGGAGAGTAGTGACGAGAAAGGAGTCCCTACCTTTAATAGTCCTAGGGATATAGGGGGATAAAAATAGACAGGAAGAAAAGACAGGGCACAAAGATTAGATGTGTAAATACACATACAAATCCAACCAACTACTAAACAGGGAGATTGCCAGACCCAAGGTGGTTGGTATAAATTCCTCCAAACTTATTTTATCACTCATGGACTTGGTACTGTTCTGAGGCAGTCATCACCATCTCATTTGTTACCATGTGTTATGGCCAATCTGTTTACTTGCTCCCATGATAGGTATATTACTTATTTGGCATACGACCACCTATTCGCTAAACCTTTTTTGTAACGTGCCACACTCCTATGTTCAGTATATGTATAGTCATGTTCCCTGGGACAAACCCTAGTGTACCAGGCTTTACCATACCATCATATGTTCCCCCTGACTCTACGTCAAAATAATCACGTATTATGCAAAAGGTTATTTACTCATCGCTGCTATATTCTACTCAAGCAAGTTCATCATCCTAACCGACCCTTGCTATTCAGGCATAGTATCACCAAACCTACAGCAAATCTACTCCTAACTGTTTTATGTTACATCAGCCAACGCTGGCACGCAATTCCTCCGCCAGGCCATACACAGGCCCATGCCCGGGGATCCTTAATTCCCCACAGATACACCCCCCTTCCCTTACTGGCACGACCATAACTAAATATATTAGTCCTACCGGGATAGCTCAAAACTGCCCTCATAGCTTGGTATTCCTAATCCCCCTATATGTATTTTAGCTACAGAAGTCACAGGACCAATTAACGGTCACTCATGACTCTGCCTATCCCCCATTATTGTCGCAGTATTGGTTAAACACTCCCCATGGTCTCTGGTAGTGGCCTAGGATTCTCACCCTACTCACTTATAGGATATTTGATTTATGTCCTATGAATCTTGTACCCACCATCGTAGGGTCAGGATTCTAACAACTATGTCCTCAGGTTACCTATTCATATACCAGCCTCTAAAACAACCACCCCGATTATGTGTATTCCGTTCACATTAAGTCAAGCCCAATTCAAGTTCCAACTTGCCTCCCACCATCATTTCCCTTTAGGTTCTCCAATATCTCATTCCTCTGGCAAGGAAACCACATTCTACCCCAAGTATGTTTACCCACCTCGCTACTACCCATCACCCGTCCCATTCTCGGATCCGGTATGTCAACTGGCGGCCTGGTTCCCAGCTATGCCAGTAACTAGCCTCATCATTATCAAACCCGTGAGGCCACTTCATCCGCATATGGAGGTATACGCCCCTCGGCCCAATACATTGCTAACGCCTCACATCAACCTCTCCAGGTTACGAGTTAGGGCCTCACCCAGCATGGCCTCTTATATTGACTCTTTTTATAGTCCCCGAGAGGCCAACGTTCTTGCCACACCTTTCAGTGGCCCCTGCTCACTAGGCCAAATGACATTAAGTCAAACAGTTGATATCCACTCTACTTGCCTCCATACATAACATCAACGATGAACTACAGAGACTGGAATCTCCACAGGCACTGACACACATCCCAGCCACAGGACTCCCAAATCTCTCTCATGGTTATGTTATCCTTTCAAATCCCGCCCCTAGCACATCGGTTTACATTATTACTCCCTCGTACTTTGTGTCCCAGACCATACGCAAAGACATCTGGAAAGGTTAATTTAGTCTCCTTACTGATTGCCTCCCACGATTACAAGTCTTACTACTACGATGATCTGTACGTCGTTCTATACACCAGAATCCCAGACTCAATCAGAAACTCACTATGCCAGAATTCATCCTAGCCTTCAGACTCTCGTGACGTAAGTGGCTCTACTTCTCCTCACCATAGAGAAGGTTTGCATCGACAACCTGGAGTTTTACCTCTAAGCACACCCTTTCCGTCACTCAGTCGACTTCTACATCAAGGTTTCCACACACCAGTTCCACACAGGTCTAGTCACACTCCTACCTGGTATTCACGAGTGTCAGAACCTTCAGTCCGCATTAATAGACCCCGCAACACAATCACGTTGCTTAAGAAGGTATTCAACCATATTAATTACCCACCCCTAGCCTCAACTCATTGATTTCCTCTAAGGAATTCTCCCAGCACTATGCCAAAGGGGTTGACTGGAGCTTGGGTGGGCAAGACAGACATTTCCTATGCCTCCAAGCTTCTACCTATTCAGCCATCCCGAGGGCATGTTCATGGCATTTTATGGAGGGATTGTCATGAATTTCCCACACGTGTAACTTTTAGAGCAAAGAGTAACCCCAAGCTGTTTGTCTTATTTGCTAACACACTATGTTGACTAACACTCAATATTAGCGAATGTCCTGCAGTCACGCGTTATCTTAGATAACTTCCTCAATCCGCTCTGGTTAGTATTCACAAGACGATGGCACTTTTCCTCACTATGGGTTCCACTTTCACAAACTGACCTTCTTAGGCATTCATCTTGACACTAATAAGCTACAGAACATGTCCACCTACAGAGAAGGTACAGCGCATCAGAGTCCTGGGAACCTTTCCTTCTGAAGAACAAGCGGGGTGGGGGAGGGGGAGAATGGATCTACAGTCCTACTGGGCACATTGAAGTTCGCCATGAGAATTATTCTGAACATTTATTTCGTGACCGCTGAGTCTTCTTCCCACCGACAGTTGCATTCTGGCACTAGTTGTAAGCAGACCTACACATATGGCTCAGGTTCATGCCACACTGGAATAGGAGGCCAGGTTATTCCCACCATATCTCATCATTTCCCAGTTACATGAACCAATGCGTCCGCACACACTGATTTCACAGCCAATTTGGTGACTTTTGGTTCTGAGATGCCTGGCCAGTTGAGACTCTTGAAAAAACAAAAAACAAAAAAAAAAACACTTTCCATTCCTCGTCAACATTTCTTTGGAATCTACCCCATAGTGGCAGCCTACAAGGCCTGGGGAGGTATGAGTGGATAGGGGAACCTGTCAAGTGCTTCTCTGACAATAAAGAAGCTGGCTATACCCACATTCCATGGCTTAATACTGCACTAACTCGCCTCATGGCATTTGGCAGATTTCTGGATTGAGCTGCCCTCTCTGATTATACATCACGAGCATACAATAGAGATTTCACCTTTGCAACAAGTTTACCACTGATTACCATAATACCGATATTCGTTCACTAGTCGCCATTGCGACACTCCTCTCATTTTTGCCCACACAATTTATAAAATCTCTCTTAACACTACAAAACTTACCTGGCTGGAATACACCATATCTTAAGTGTCCATCCTAGTACCAAACAGTTCACATCCTCTTACCATATGTAATACGTAGGGACATAAGGACTATCCTACGGACAATAAGGTGCCGGTCAAAATGTCAGACCTTTACAGGTTATCACTCACTGGACCAAATCTCAATATGCCCCTATTTAACTGCAGGGCAAACCACTCACTACAGCTAAATTCATAATGTACCTCAGAACCCTGTTAACCAGGCGGGGACTCAACCCCAATGCCTTTTCGGGACATTCCTCCAGAATCAGGGCAGCATCAGCTGCTTCCAGACAAATGTCCCTGCTCACACCATAAACATTAGGACGCTGGAAATCCACAGTATATTGCTAGATACATACCACAACCAGAGCTAGAGTTGAGTAGGACAAGCCTTTATGAATCTTGCAACGTCAAGATGTGTAATAAGGTATCTTATTCAACTTTTTGCCCTCTTTTATTACAGGCCTACCCGATACGTCGGTTTCGGCACACCACAACCGACTTGCTCATATATCTAACTTATCATGTATACGGCTTTTGTCCCCGACTACAAATTGGAAGGCGTAGCCTGAAGTTGTGGGAGGGGTTACCCGGCTATTTAAACTCAGGCCCCCTACACCACAGGGCTGATGCTGCCTGGTTCATCCCTCCCACCTCTCCCCTTATACATATTACTATTACAGGTGGGCCCTCTTTTATTACAGGCCTACCCGATACGTCGGTTTCGGCACACCACAACCGACTTGCTCATATATCTAACTTATCATGTATACGGCTTTTGTCCCCGACTACAAACATATTCAATTATAAAGCTATGTCTCACTTTAGACACATTTTAAATGCCAGAAGAACAATTTACCTATCCCCATACAACCAAAATGATTTATTTACACTACAACCCTCTGTTGCCTGTCACTCAGCCACTGCCTTACCCATTCAACAATATTGGAATCCAAACTCAAAGATTGCAGTTTATTGATAAGCCTTCTATGTGCAACAGTGTCAAAAGCCTTACTGAAATCTAGGTAAGCAATGTCTACTTCATCACCCTGATCTATAATTTTAGTTACCGTTATCCATTCAAAAAAAATCAATAAGATTAGTTTGGCATGATCTCCCTGAAGTAAACCCATGTTGTCTCTGATCTTGAAATCCATGTGTTTTTAGATGTTCAACAATTCTCCACTGAACTCAACTGAAGTAAGGCTTACTGGCCTGTAGTTGCCTGACTCCTCCCTATTACCTTTCTTGTGAATGGGCACAACATTCGCTAACTTCCAATCTTCTGGGACTACTCCTGTTAACAATGATTGGTTAAATAAATCTGTTAAAGGACCACTCTAGGCACCCAGACCACTTCAGCTTAATGAAGTGGTCTGGGTTCCAGGTCCAGCTAGGGTTAACCCATTTTTTTTTATAAACATAGCAGTTTCAGAGAAACTGCTATGTTTATAAATTGGTTAAGCCTTCCCCCAAATCCTCTAGTGGCTGTCTCATTGACAGCCGCTAGAGGCGCTTGCGTAATTCTCACTGTGAAAATCACAATCAAGCGTCCATAGGAAAGCATTGTAAATGCTTTCCTATGTGACCGGCTGAATGCGCGCGCAGCTCCTGCCGCGCGTGCGCATTCAGCCGACGGATTGGAACGGAGGAGGATCGGAGGCAGAGAGCTCACCGCCCAGCGCGGGAAAAAGGTAAGTTTTACCCCTTTTCCCCTTTCCAGAGCCGGGCGGGAGGGGGACCCTGAGGGTGGGGGCACCCTCAGGGCACTATAGTGCCAGGAAAACGAGTATGTTTTCCTGGCACTATAGTGGTCCTTTAATGGTTTTGCTAGTACACCACTGAGCTCTTTTAATAGCTTTGGGTGTATTCCATCAGGTCCCATTGACTTATTTGTCTTTACTTTTGACAGTTGAAATAGAACCTCTTCCTCTGTAAACTCACGTGTAATAAATTACTCATTTATCCTTTTTCTTAACTGAGGTCCCTTTCCTTCATTTTCATCTGTAAATACAGAACAAAACTATTACATAGAAACATAGAAACATAGAATGTGACGGCAGATAAGAACCATTCGGCCCATCTAGTCTGCTCAGTTTTCTAAATACTTTCATTAGTCCCTGGCCTTATCTTATAGTTAGGATAGCCTTATGCCTATCCCACGCATGCTTAAACTCATTTACTGTGTTGACCTCTACCACTTCAGCTGGAAGGCTATTCCATGCATCCACTACCCTCTCAGTAAAGTAATACTTCCTGATATTATTTTTAAACCTTTGTCCCTCTAATTTAAGACTATGTCCTCTTGTTGTGGTAGTTTTTCTTCTTTTAAATATAGTCTCCTCCTTTACTGTGTTGATTCCCTTTATGTACCGTATTTATCGGCGTATAACACACACCGGCGTATAACACGCACCTCATTTTTAGAAAGAAATTCCAGGAAATTTCCCCCCATCCCATAGTATTCCCCCCCTCATCCCATAGTATTCCCCCCTCATCCCATAGTGTTCCCCCCTCATCCCATAGTGTCCCGCCCCTTTCCATAGTATTCCCCCCCCTCCCATAGTATTCTCCCCCCCTCCCCTCCCATAGTATTCTCCCCCTCCCCTCCCATAGTATTCTCCCCCCCTCCCCTCCCATAGTATTCTCCCCCCTCCCATAGTGTACTTCCCCCCCCCCCATAGTGTACTTCCCCCCCCTCCCATAGTGTACTTCCCCCCCTCCCCTCCCATAGTGTACTTCCCCCCCCCTCCCCTCCCATAGTGTACTTCCCCCCCCCCCCCCACATAGTGTACTTCACCTCCCATAATTACTTACCTGTCCTGAAGCGTGGGCCGGCTTCACAGCGCGCACCGCGGTACAGGAACTTTAATTTCATGTTCCGGTTTCCGGCGGGACTGAAAGGAAGTGTGCACACTATTGTGCACACTTCCTTTCAGTCCCGCCAGAAACCGGAACATGAAATTAAAGTTCCTGTACCACGGTGCGCGCTGTGAAGCTGGCCCACGCTTCAGGACAGGTAAGTAATTATGGGATATCGGCGTATAACACGCACCCACAATTTTTCCCCTATTTTCAGGGGAAAAAAGTGCGTGTTATACGCCGATAAATACGGTATTTAAATGTTTCTATCATATCCCCCCTGTCTCGTCTTTCCTCCAAGCTATACATGTTAAGATCCTTTAACCTTTCCTGGTAAGTTTTATCCTGCAATCCATGAACCAGTTTTGTAGCCCTTCTTTGAATACCTCTCTCTAAGGTATCAATATCCTTCTGAAGATAGGGTCTCCAGTACTGTGTACAGTACTCCAAGTGAGGTCTCACCAGTGTTCTGTACAATGGCATGAGCACTTCCCTCTTTCTACTGCTAATACCTCTCCCTATACAACCAAGCATTCTGCTAGCATTTCCTGCTGCTCTATTCATTCAGGCAGTCAGCTAGACCTTTATCCTCATCTACATACCTTCCTTCTTTTGTTTTTAATCTAACTAATCCTTGTTTTACTTTCATTTTCTCATTTAGGTATCTAAGAAAAGTTGTGTCCCCCTTTTTTACTGACTGTGCTATTTTCTCTTCTGTGTGTGATTTGGAAGCTCTTATAACTTGCTTAGCCTCTTTCTGCCTAATCTTATAGCTTTTTGCTTTTTACTATTTTGGCCATGTCTGTGGAGTACCACAGTGGTTTCTTGAATTTTTTGCTTTTATTGACAAGCCTAATGCAATTTTCTATTGCTTTCAGCAGAGTGGAGTTCTCTTGGACTCCATTTAAATTGTTCCAATCTGATAATGACTCCTTTACACATATTCCAATTTTAGAAAAGTCTGTTTTTCTAAAGTATAAACTTTTGTTTTTATGTGGTGTACCTCAGTCACTGTTCTTAAATTAAACCACACTGATAGTGGATGCATGGAATAGCCTTCCAGCTGAAGTGGTAGAGGTTAACACAGTAAAGGAGTTTAAGCATGCGTGGGATAGGCATAAGGCTATCCTAACTATAAGATAAGGCCAGGGACTAATGAAAATGTTTAGAAAATTGGGCAGACTAGATGGGCCGAATGGTTCTTATCGGCCGTCAAAGTCTATGTTTCTACACTTATGCCATCCACTCTCATCATTACAGGTAAAGCGAAGTTACATTTTCATTTAGTTTACTGTACATTGTGTTTATAATTTTTTTTTCTATATGAATTTATGCATGTAAGGCCTTTAATAAACTGTAAAATGTGTTTTAAAATGCAGTAATTTTGGGGGCCTGGAACAAATTAATCACATTTACATTAATTCTTATGGGAAATGTTGATTCGGTTCTCAAACAAATCGGAACTCGAACAGCCTTCTGGAATGGATTAAGTTCGAGTTCCGAGGTTCTACTGTACTAGAAAATAGTTAGTAAAAGTAGGCTAGGATGGCTAAATACCTGCTGAGAATTCTTCCTTACCTACACACATATCATTCAAGCCAGATTACTTGGACAGGTATAGGGAAAGGAATTTTCTGTCCCAATTCTTTTATCTAGAATATAGGAACCAAGACTTAAGGATGTACATCTAATATAATATAAGCTGTATGATGTTAGGATATCATAATTTCTGCAAAGCAATGCACAAGTTATTTAGTTTATCTGCCTGTAAAACTGCCTAAAAAGAAAAGAGAAACAGCAAACTGTGCGCCCCAGGTACCCATGCGTTTGTTTATCTTGGACAATTGTTAACCTGGCTGATTTCCTTTGCTGTCTTTAGCACAGATAAGACAATTCTTCTAGATAAACATCTCCATCTTTTTTTCTTCTCTGCCAGATCCAAATTTATTGCAAAGTATTAAAACATTTTATGCGATATCAAATGCATGTTTACCAACAGGTTTTAGAATAATTTTTATATATAGAATTTTACTTAAATAAATATAAAATGGAAGCCCCATGTGTAAATAACTAAATGTGTTATGCGCAGTACGCGCCGGCAATCAATATCCCATAATATTTGTATTATTTTCAGTAGGTTTTTGGTGTAACAAATAACATACTCCAAAAGGCAATTATAAAGTATAAAAAAATAATTTATCTACAGTGAAGTTACTGTAGTTAAGCTTTTGTCTACCCTATCCCCAATCTACTCTATATGTATCTTTATATATTGTGATTACAGATGCTCCTCACTTTAAGACCTACTCGCTGTACAACCACTTGGACTTACGATGTGCGACTCAAATTTGGTAGATCATTCGCAGAAAAAATGCTAGGAACAGCTTTATAAGGCTGTACCTCTCATCTTTGCTGCAAATGAAAACCTGCGAATGAACCTCGACGAACATTACAGGAACTAAATGTATCGTGATCTCTCCGAACATGGAGAAATTCTCAAACTAAATTTCGCCATGTTCACATTCATCGGTTTCTCATTCATGACAAAGATGTGAGGTAGAGCTTTTTACTGTAAAGCTGTACCTTGCATCTTTGCCACGAATGAGACACCGGCAAATAAGAATATGGCGAAATTCAACTCAGCAAATTTTGCCACCTTCAAAAGGATCCCAGTACATTTAGTACCTGTACTGTACTGCTTGTCGAAGCTCATTAACTCAAGCTTGCATCTTCTCCGCAAATGAGAACCCACAAATGAGAAATTTGGCGAATGATAAGTGGTGGTCCTCGCTTATCTACCAATTCGCTTAACGACTGAGTTGTAGAAATGGAACTTGGTCATTAAGCGAGGAGCACCTGTATATATAAAAATAGAAAATTAGTAACTCACACAGCTATTTAGCCACATATCCATAACTAGACACACACCCGACTAGCTTCTCACATGTTCACACAGACACACAATGCTATAAATTGTCACACATAATGTTATCAAACATTACCTTCCACTCCTCCCCTGTGTTGCTCATCTTGTTCCATCTGTGGGTGAGAGGAGGGAGAAGAACACTAAAGTAGTCATTTATTGTGTCTAGCAAGTGAAGAAGAAGAGGATTCAGCAGTAACAGAGATTGACAGCAACTGCAACAGAATGTCATATAACTAGTGTTTCATGATGCCAAGTGTTAGGTGTTGTGAGCCAGATACTTGTATGCTTTGATGGGTGATGGTTGGTTTCACAAGCTCCTTTAATTTAATCTCATACATAGTAGAATAAGACAGTTACTTGGATAATCAGTCACCTGATGGGGAAATATGACTTTGAGTATATATATATTTATAACACCAGGTGCATCAAAAGATTTAAAGAAAATGGCAGCAGTCAGTGCCAAAATCTCTGGCAGAAAGCACTCTGAGTGACACTTGGTGTCAGGCTTTGCACCGTGGTGGTGGAAGTTGTTGGAGGTAACCTGTAAAACTGCAATGTATATCCATATTTTGTTTTACATTCATTTAATTTCGCATTCACACTGCTCATTTCTGCAAGATATTAGGACAACTGCAATAAACGTAAATTTCCTATTTTTATGAATTTTCCCTTATTTCCTTTTTCTGCCCCCTCTCACTTTCTAATGCTATGACTGATATTGAAAAAGAAGTGTGTTTTTCTTATAAATTGATCATTATTTCACCTACAATTAATAGTCAATTAAGCATATTAAAATATCTATACACCCTGTTCCAAATTATTATGCAAATGATATTTTTCTCATTTACCTAAATAATTGATGTAAACAACAGTCAGCATAATTCTCATGTAACCAACTATTAAGAGTACAATTCAAATTTTATTGAACAAACCTCCTAACGATAACAGGTTTTTTTTAAACAAAAAAAACTTACAATGTACTGTTCCAAATTATTACGCACAGTAAGTTTGTAAGTAGGTTGTAAAGAACTGAAAATTGTCATTTGTTGTGTTTGCAGCATATTTACGGAAGTCAAAAGCTATTTCAATCAAACTAATAACAACATTTTAATTTTTTAAACATTTTAACAGGTCACGTTACATTTTAACATAGAACCCCTTATTTGATAGCAGCTTCACAAGCCTTGCATCCATTGAACTTGTGAGTTTTTGGACAGTTTCTGCTTGAATTTTTTGCAAGATGTCAGAATAGCCTCCCAGAGATGCTGTTTTGATGTAAACTGCCTCCCACCCTCATTGATCTTTTGCTTGAGGATGCTCCAAAGGTTCTCAATAGGATTGAGGTCAGGGGAGGATGGAGGCCACACCATGACGTTCTCTCTTTTTATCCCCATAGCAGCCATTGATGCATGAGATGGTGCATTGTCATGCATGAAGATGATTTTATTAAGGAAAGCATAGTTCTTCCTTCTGTACCAGCGAAGAAAGTGGTCAGTCAGAAACTCCACATACTTTGCAGAGGTTATCTTTACACCTCCGGGGACCCTAAAGGGGCCGACCAGCTCTCTTCCCATGATTCCGGCCCAAAACATGACTCCACCACCGCCTTGCTGATGCCGCAGCCTTGTTGGAACAGGGTGGCCATCCACCAACCATCCACTACTCCATCCATCTGGACCATCCAGGGTTGCAGGGCACTCATGAGTGAACAGGACTGTTTGAAAATTGGTCTTCATGTATTTTTCTGCCCAATGCAGGCGTTTCTGCTTGTGAGCATTGGTTAGTGGTGACCGAATAGAAGGTTTATGCACAGTTGCAAGACTCTGGAGGACTCTACACCTTGATGTCCGTGGGACTCCAGAGGCACCAGCAGCTTCAAATATCTGTTTGCTGCTATGTAATGGTATTTTAGCAGCTGCTCTCTTGATCCGAAATTAATATAAAACCCTGTCTTATTTTCAGGGAAAGACTGTATTAAGAAGAGTGAGACAAAATTCCTTCACAACAAAGTGAGAGTCTGATAAAGTCATAAAGAAAATGATTGCTTAAATTTATTTCTGCAAAAGGTAGTTCTATAAGCTTTTGAATCATCAGGTGTACTTCATTTTCCACAAATGGCTTCTCCATTTTTGATTTATTTTTGTTAAATAAATCATGACACTGTGTAATATGTCATGTGCTATTGTTTACCTGAAGTTGTATTTACCTAATTTTAAGACCTGCATAGGAACAGATGATTGTTATTATGTCCTGATATGTAAAACCATAGAATTCAAAGAGTCTTTCACAATGCACATAATGTAAATATTTTTGTCATATTATTAGGACATTGGATTCTGTGCCCAATCTTGGTGGCGCAAGGGTTCATTATGTGGCGGCTGGCCGGTGCTGGCTATCCAGTCACCTCATTAAACAAGTGAAAAAAAAACCAAATAAATAAAAATCCTATGGGGGTCAATAAGACCCGCATATTACTGAAATGGAGGTAATGTACCTCCACATACCCCAACTGCAATCGGGCATGTGGGGGCATATCTACCTGTGGGTATCGGGTGGGGGTTCCCCTAACCCCCACCCATGCTAGGCCCAAATATTTATTTTTCAGAGTGTTCAACAGCCAAGTCTCACTTCTCTTGAGACTTGGCTATCAGAGCACTCTGATTGGCTGGTTTATTATTCATTCAAGCAGAGCTCTCTTATATAGTTATATTGCAAAACTTTAAGAGAGCTGTCATGGGGGAACATGGAATATTTTTTATTGCTGTGCACAATGATTTGATATGACATTTTTTTTTAAATTTTAATTAGTGTCATCAGGAATTGTAGATTTTTGTTTAGCCCTTTTTGGGGGCTGAAGAACAGAAGAATTAGAAGAAATAATATTTACATGTTTTAGATATTTTGGCCCCCTTATCACTATTATTATGTAAAGACTTTATTTTAGGGCTTGGCTATTAGGGGGTTACTATTAGGTGGGGGTGGACAATGGCATGTCCACCCCCTATATTAGATTTAATTGGCAGGGGAGATGGGACAAGAGTCCCCCCCATTTTATAAATACTAGGGCCCCAACATTCTTTCATGAATGGGGGTCGGTTGAGGGGACAATAAGTCCCTAAATTTCATAAATATTAGAGACCCCACCCACTGGCAATGTTAAATGTTTAGTAGATATTCCCCCACCTGCCGATGGCAGGTGGAGGCATATGGAGGTATATTACCTCCAACTTGTGGACCCATGACATACTTGAAAACCAGGAAAATATCATTGTATCCTTCCTGATAAAATGAGAGGGATACTTTATTTGTGAGGAAGCTTAAATCTTTAAAATGACACTTAGAAATTTCAATCGGGACCACATCCAAGGAGATATCTATTTACTTGTCCAGAATTGGAGAGATAATGCTGACCACATTCTCTAGAAAATTATATAGTTATAAGACCTGTAACTCTATTAAGAGAATCAACCTACTTAAACACTTTACATGTGTCCAGGTTTTCATTCCCTTACCGTTTTTTTCACAGGAACACAGGGCCTCCATGGAGACACTAGTACCTAAAACAGGGATAATTTGTGTCTGAAGGCAAATAATATCTGTGCCGATAATTCAATGCAATAAGTGCATGTCATTTAGAAAATTGTTTGCCCCATCAACAAGAAGAAGTCCACCTCCTCCAAACTTGTAATTTGGTCAATGTTGCAACGGTTCCCAAAGATAGAGATAACTAATGTGTCACCAAAGAATTCCAAGACAATACTCTAGATAAAAAAATACACACATAAAACTTTTGTCAAAAATGTTGGTTTCCCACCTTAACCCCTTACTTAATACTCTTGGTTCACCTACAGCAAGTAAGGTTATAACAGAATGTTTAGTGTTTGGTAATATATGGCATTGTATTGATCTGCCCGGCTGAAGAATCCGCTTGTCACTTACTGTATAGTAAAGAAACCTCATAATATATATTGCTTTGAATGCATAAAATAAACAGAAAAAAATAGAAAAAAAACAAACAGATTAGATCAATATAAAAGTAAAAGGTTTATTCAACACATCTGAGGTTGCATGCTAGTAGGAAATGGGAAAACACGATTCTCCTTTTTTTTTTTTAAATGATAAATACATCAGGCTTTGAAATTCCATTAACCTAAAGCATTACCACTCTGTTTCCCTTTTCAATATTTAATGGACAAATCGTGTTTTTCTCCTGCTAAAATGTAACATTAATGCTTTATTTTTTTTTCTACATTCATTCTTTTAGGTGCATTTATTTTTTTAACCCTCGAAGTTGATGGCCTAAGAGGATTTTACAGGGCAAAGGAGACTGTAAGCATTCTTCTTACTGCACGCATTAAATATTCATTTTACACCTCTCTGCACATACATTCCCTCTCTCGTCCTCTATCTGTGTATTTGCCGTTTGTGCTTCCGAGGTCTGTGACTAGTACAAATGTGACTTATACATTTAAATTAAGTATGGATGGCTATAGGACTTAAGAATAACTCCCATCATGTCCAGCTTTGATTTATAAAAGCAGGGTACGTGTATATTACGGGGAGATCAAGGACAGTATATGTGTACGCAAGCTGAGTAAGGCATAATGCTTACTGAATTTTCACATGCAGCAGAAAAACGTATCATTATTACACAGGATTATATAAAGAACAATTCTGGGCCAAAGTACTAAAAATTGAGAATTCACAATGTAAATAGATATAATGTTCCCCACTTACTGGTCCACTTATATAACTTTGCCCCAGAAAGTCCATTAAAAAGGAACTGTCATGTCCTCGGTTTTAGTATGACCTACTACCTAGTTTTAGATTATGCTAAAATTATTTTTAAATTCTTCATAGCTTATTTTCTTTTCTTTTACATGCTTCCTGGTCAAAGCACAGCAACGTACATAAACTACTTAATTCATACAGTGCCGTGCGCATAACACGTGCATGTGTATGACACTGCTGGAGAAAATGCAGAGCGTGCATGCGTGGGTACGGCATTTCTCTTTGAGAAGACCAAACGCACATTCATATGCGCAAGGTATCATAGCCTAGAGAATGCTTCAAACAAAAATAATCAGCATAGACTTTAAAAGTCAAAAAAAGTCAAATGGCCTATCTTATTTACTCATCTAATTTCTAGAAAATATAAGTCACACGCCTTATTTATTTCCTGCCCGGGAACAATCTGTTTGTGTCCCACGAATCCTTGAACTCTCTTACAATATCTACTGGAGAACTCTTCCATGCCTCTACATTGTTTTTCTAAAATAAGAAATTTAAGCTACACCCTAAATGTCTCCTCTTCTCAACAGCCTCACTTTGTAAAGATTCACTTAAACTCTCTATAAATTCCTCAAAGTATAGTGTAATATAGGGTAGTATAGCAAATTAACATTGCCCACAGTTTATCTTCTGTTGTATATGACTCATTATCAGGGCATGGGTTACCTCAATTGATATGATACAATTCAGCGTGTGATTAAGTGGTTAATTTGCTGCTGTAATTTTTGTTAAAAAAAACCAAATGAAAGTATTCAGAGATTGTCTCAGTCCTCCAATGCTTCTCAACAGAACCATATGTCCCTTTATTCACACCATCCTGCTGTTTCTTTCTTTCTCCCTCCCTCTCTCCTTCACTCACTGTGTCTCCATTCTTTAACTCTGTCTTTGCAATATTTCAAGGTTAAAAACGCGTTGGACACACAATAGCGGATGTGTAAGATTAGCTGGTAAAAATATGTTAGGAGGAGAAAAGCTAAATGTATTAAGAACAAACAAAAAAAAAAAAAGAAAGAAGTTAGAGTCTTTTTCTTAAATCTCAGAACAGAAGCAAAACCTCCCTTGATCCTTTATCTCGCTGTAACCACATAAATAACTAAAGAAATATATATATTTTTGAATTCACAGAGGGCCTACATTTTATAAAGCCGTTTTTTTTATTATTATTTTTCTTTGCCTTTCATCAGATTTCTCTTTTCTTTCTCTCTCTTTTTGTATTTCAAAGCTGGCAGTTCAGTAAATGAAGGAGACAGCATCATCTCTGTTCTTGGTAAAGGAATCAATGCTAATCCTATTTATGGAGACTTATCACCTCTGCCAGAAACTGCAGGGAAAAAAAAAACAGCAAAGAAGGAGGAAATAAAAAAAAAATAAAAAAATAAAACGGAGATGTCAAAATCGGAAAAGAGGGTGTGAGTGGGGAGAGAAGGAAGGAGAGACTTGGAAATGGTAAAAAAGAAAACAAATAGACAATGGAGAGATGTATCACTGAAATTGTTTAATGTATCCCTAAAACACATAGGAACTCAGAGAAAGTTTAAAAGAGTGCTAACATGAATAAATAAGGTTTAAAGAAAGTCCAAAATTTTGTTATATCACTATTGAACAATGGTATGTTTTCTCATTTTCCATAACTTTTTTTGAGAAGTAGAGTACAATACAACAGTGTCCTATTGCAGGAAAATTCAATGTTAAAAATATGTCGTTTTTTTACTTTATGTTATCATTAAAAAAAATATATATCTATCTCTCTCTATATATATATATTTCTTTTAAAGAGACACAAGGCCCGGCTCCATTTATACATTAAAATAATGCTAATATGCAAGTCTTTGAATTATTATTATCTTTGAATTATTCTTGTGTACATGAATTCTTCACATTCTCCAAACTCCAGGATGTGACTGTGATTATTAAAGCGTTACTCCAACCACCATGACCACTTCTGCTTTCAGTGGTAGGAGTCTGTATGTTCAGCTTTTTCCCCTCCCTCTTTTATTAAGCACATTCTTCCCCGCATTCCTACACCAGTGTTGATAGTTTTTTTTTTAATTCTTCCACTCCCCCACCATCACCAGTTCAGAGCCAACACTTGTGCTCTGAGCCAGCAAAACGGTGGCTACTCTATGAGAAGCCTTTGATGGGACCACGCAAGGCCATGGCTGACATAGGGAGTAAGCTAGGTAGGCAGCTAGATTCCAGGTAAGTAAAATACTTTTTCTTTTGCAATTTTTACTGCAACAATATTGGGGGTGGACCCAGTGAATAGTGCCCAATAGGGCATTTTACCTAGGAAAAAAAAAGGGTGAGCAATGTTCTCTATGGTCTGCATATCCCACAAACAAGGGTTTAAACTACAGGCTATCACATTGAAAGCCATGACAGAATCTGCTCGTTTTACATAAGCATGGTAAAGTATGCTTACATTGTACAAGGTTTTGTGTAAGAATTTGGAAGCACTATAGGAATGGTGGATTTATAGACGCAGCAATGTTTGCAATTTATACAGCTATAAGCATTATCATAAAGGGAAATAAAAACTGGAAGCTCCTTACCCATAGTCTATGCCAGTGGCACACATATTAAAGGTGTTTGTAGTGTCCCATGTATTAATATTGACAATTTTAGTAGTTATTATAGTTAATTTACAATTCCCTTAAGGGAACACTCCAATCCAGAAGTCCCTTAGTCGCCATCCTAGAGTAATTTTTCAAACTGTGTATTTTACCTGTGTCCCTGGGCACCAGATCTAACATCTCTTTGTCATTAGTGGAGGAGGCAGGTAGTGGTGCTCTTTAGAACTCAGATAACAAGATGAACCGTTCTGACTACTAACATTGAGTGGCACCAAGGCAATCCAGGCACTATAACCACTACAGCAAGCTGTAGTGGTTATGGTGTTTGACGTGTTCCTTTAACATTCGGTAAGGCCCATTTAAGATTTTGGAAATAAATCTAGTTTTATTGCTTAGACTGCCTCCATTTTAAACAGGGTGACATAAATGAATTCTGTACGATTTGCACAAACATTTCACAGAAGTATTAATGTGAAGAGGATGAATGGATCAAGCTAATTATATATTGCGCTGTTACAGTCCATAATGAATGCGGCGGCAAGCCTTATCTTCCTGTCCGCCTGCACCTCCCATGCCTCACCCTTCTGTCAGTCCCTACATTGGCTTCCTATAAAATATAGAGCTCAATTTAAAATTCTGGTTCTTGCTTTCAAATCTCTACATAATGCTGCTCCAACCTATCTATCCTCCCTTATACACAAGTATGTCCCGTCTAGGCCCTTACGATCTGCTGAAGACTTACGTCTATCTTCTATCCGTACTTCCACCTCTGATGCTCGCCTTCAAGATTTCTCGAGGGCTGCACCGTTCCTGTGGAACTCGCTTCCCTCGTCTGTTAGATGCTCACCCAGTCTCCACTCCTTCAGAAAATTGTTAAAAACTCACTTCGTCATAAAAGCCACTACGCACCCACTACAGCCCCTAATCCCCTTTTATTGCCTATGATCCCCCACTACAAATCCTGACCCCTGCACTACAGGTCCTGACCCTCATCACAGGTCCTGACCCCCTTACTACCCCTCACCTTTCACCACAGGTCCTGATCCCCCCCTTTCCCCTCAACCGTCTTATTGATCCCCCTGCCCCCAATTTCAGCCTTTAAACCCACACTACAGGTCATGACCCCCCTACTACAGACCCAGACCCACCGCACTACTGGCCCTAACCCCCCCCACTACAGTGAGCTTGTCTGTAAGTAAGCTTGTGTGTGTCTGTGAGTTTTTCTGTAGTGAGCATGTGTGTGTGTCAGTGAGTTTGTCTGTAGTGAACATGTGTGTCAGTGAGCGTTTCTGTAGTGAGCATGTATGTGTGTGTCAGTGAGCATTTCTGTAGTGAGCATGTATATGTCTGTTAGTGAGCTTTTCTGTAGTGAGCATGTGTGTCAGTGAGCTTGTCTATAATAAGCATGTGTATGTATGTCAGTGAGCTTGTCTGTAGTGAGCATGTGTGTGTCAGAGAGCATTTCTGTAGTGAGCATGTGTGACAGCGAGCTTTTCCGTAGTGAGCATGTGTGTGTCAGTGAGCTTGTCTGTAGTGAGCATTTGTGTGTGTGTGACAGTAGGCTTGTCTGTAGTAAGTTTGTGTTTGTATACCAATGAGTTTGTCTGTAGTAACCGTGTGAGTGTCAGTTTGTACTAAGTGTGTGTGTGTGTACCAGCAACCTTGTCTGTGTGTGTCAGTGAGATTGTCTGTCAGTGAGCCTATAAATGTGTATCAGTGAGCTTGTGTTTTTATGTCAATGAGCTTATATGTATCAATGAGATTGTCGGTCTGTGAAGCTGTGTATCAATGAGTCTGTGTGCTTGTGTCAGTGAGATTGTCTGTCTGCATGTGAGTATGCTTACTGTATAATTTATTTTTTTACACTGACAGAACCAATGTTTTGAATTAGAAAAATAAACATACCAATAATATCTATCTATCTATCTATCTATCTATCTATCTATCTATCTATCTATCTATCTATCTATCAATATATATATATACATACACATACACATACACACACAATACACTCACACTACATGTCACAATGACTTATGGGGCTGGCACACATTTTTTTCCAAGGCTGCTTTGTAACCCCAGTCCGGCCCTGGGGTTATCTGACATGGTGGATGTGTGTATATAGGTCTGGCAGGTGAGATGTTACGGGGTGTGTGAGCTGATGCAGTGCTTTAAAAGGAATACCGAAGAACGCTCTTCCTGGTGATTCTGCCTTAGGTTTATTAGGGCTATAGCTGTTTGGTGTCAGGCTGCCAGATACTAAATATACCTGCTTTAGTTTGCCCCATATTTGCGTGGGTTGAGTGATCTTGCATTGCATTTTCTTTCTTCAGTTAATGAAAAGGTTACAACAAATAGAATTTCGTGTTTTAACAGAATATCTATCTATCTATCTATCTATCTATCTATCTATCTATCCATCTATCTATGTATCCATCTATCTATGTATCTATCTATCTATATATATATACAGTGCATGTGTAAGTAACTTTAATACACTGTTCTTTCTCTCCGATTATTATTAAATGGCTCAAACTGTAAAATATGGGTTTTTTCTTTGGAAGCGTCAGGACCCAAAAAAGGACGTACACGGCCCCCCTCTATGTTTATCAGGTTGAGGGCACTGTATTTTGATGTCAATAAGCAATTTTTCTAGCTCGGTCTCCGGTCTGACCCTTTTAATCCATCAATATATTATTAGAGATAAAATTGCCGGAGACCCCTGCTGCACTAGCAAGATAAATGGCGCCTCTGAAGTCAGGCATTAAAGAGCAGATTAAGGCCTTGTGATGCTTCTTTCTCTGCTCTTCTGTCCAAGCTATCACACAGAGTGACAAGAAAGAAAAATAATGAACTCTGGCCGGGGGAAGACAGAGAAGGGGGAAGCAAAAGAAAAAAAATATATAACAGAAAGAGAGAGAGATTGTATTCTGCTCGTTCCCTTCTCTCTCTCTCTCTCTCTCTCTCTCTCTCTCTCTCTCTCTCTCTCTCTCTCTCTCTCTGACACCGAACAGAATGAATTTCACTCACTGCGAATACTCATTGGTAACTTACACATATTGATCACACACTAAATAAATTCTGTAAATACACATGAATATACTAAACAAATACACACAGTTTTATACATACGTACATTCATACATATGCAAGAATCAACTGAAACACAGAATTTTAAACAGGTCGACAGCTTTTTGTAAAATCTTTATCAATTCATGTATATAATGTATATAGACCTATTAATATTGGCCTGTATGTGTATGCACAAATAGACAGATACATTTGCTAGATTTGAGCTCAGTTTGTTGGTTAATAGATTACATTTTACCCACTGTTGTTTTTTTTATTTATTTAACTTCCTATGGTATTGGTAGGTGTCTGGGTACAGTTCTGAAACTTGGTGATGTGTCCAGACAGCAAAGTTTGCTGTCGTGGTTATGGTGGTATATCTACTTACACCATAACCACCTTCAGGAGCCATTTGGAGTTGGTTTTGGAGCATTTTGACACCAGGGTCCTTCAGGCTCCATTGGTCGGATCACTCTTCACAGATACGGCTAAAATAGATGTTGGCTGCTGCACTAGGAATACTAATTTCAACTGTGTTTGGATAGAATTAATTTGATGGTAGTGTCAGCTACCATATCTCAGCCAATTAATTCCACCCAAAGTTGGACAAAAGTGATATTGCTAATGCAGGAAGGGAACGTCAGCTTTAGTGGAGTAACTAATAAGAGGTTGGTATGCCTGTTGGTTTGATTCTTAAGAGTGAGATAGCATCCTGGCACCATAATAACTACAGAGTGCTGTTGTGTTGTGATTATGGTACTGAGAGTGTCATTTAACAACTGACTGCCAACGTTTAGGACTTGGTGTCACACTGATGAGCTTACTAATATTTAGCTTTCAATTGTATTTGTATCAACTTCCACAGGATTTAGACCCCTCTTTTCTTCACCCAGGTAATGTGTTAAACATCTAGTACTTTTCATGAAAACTTTTATCTCGATTCACTCAAGCTGAATCCTTGACTGTCTTTATTGTCTTCTAATTACATTCACTTGCTCCATTCACATGACAATTCTCAGGTATACAGAGAAAGATAGAGATAGAGAGAGCTAAACCACTTACCCCAGTGTCAATTGTCTACGAACTGCTCATTGACAATGTCAAGACATGCATGTGGACTCTTGGAAAACAGGAGGCACTAACTTGGATTCCAGTTGCTATAACAACCAATGCCACTCTTGAGTGGATCTTATAACTGTGTAGTGAATCACTAAGACAATGTGTGAAAAGTTATGCTGAACAATTAAATCATAAGCATATAAAGTGAAATGTCGATTTTCAATTATAATAAGCTTCAGGTTTTCAGTTGTTGATGCTAAAGGTAGCACAAGCAATTATTAAGTTCAGGGGGGCAACTGCTTTTTCAGAAAAGGTTAAATTGGTATTGCATACGGTTTTTCCTTAAATACAGTTATCATTTAAAAATGAAAATTAGTGTTTGCCCAGGTTTCTCTTGTCTTATATTACATTTCATATGACGATCTAAACGAGGGGTTCTTAACCCAGTCCTCAAGGACCCCCTACCAGTCCAGGATTTAGGGATTACCTGGGTGTGTCTAATCTGTTTAGAAAAAGAAAAGAAAAAACACCTTACACACCCAGGTAATCCCTAAATCCTGGACTGGTAGGGGGTCCTTGAGGACTGGGTTGAGAACCTCTTATCTAAACCATTCAGTGTGTCAAATATGCAAACAAAAAACAGGTGATCAGAGTGGTAAAAGTTTTTCACAACATTGTACAATGTTTATACAAATTAGAGGAATCCAAACACCATCACAGAATTTTCCTCAGTCACTTCCTTCTTGACATTGACCATTAGGCACAGGCATCCTATTAACCCCTTAAGGACACATGACATGTGTGACATGTCATGATTCCCTTTTATTCCAGAAGTTTGGTCCTTAAGGGGTTAAGAGAGACTGAACACAGCATTGATGTTTACGTATTATGAGTTGTGATTGGTAACAATGTTCATTGCCTAGGAAACTGCCCAAATAAACCAGTATTTTTGTTTCAATGGATTACCAGCAGAAAGATAATTAACAGTAGGACATGGTGACTGAGGATGGTGACAACTTGGGCTTGGTTGGTCTTTTCCCAAAATCCCCATCCCAACATTCAGATTAATTCAGGTATACAGATGGCTAGGAGATGTACGTTGAGGTGTTTGTACGGTTTGGTAAATACACAGATGTCCTGTTTCAGCCTTCAGGAAGTGGGCCAATAGAGATATCAGCGAATGAAAGGCAATGGCGAGGGCTGCAATTATATAATAGCTATGGTGGTGAAGTTAGCAAGATAGTGGGTGTGGAAATACACGGAACACAAAGGGAACCAGAGATGGTTTAAGGAGGTGAGTTGAGGGTGGCTGGGGAAAACTGAGGAAGATTATTATTATTATTAGTATTTATATAGAGCAAATATATTCCACAGCACTCTGTAACTATAGAAAGTCCCTGCTCAAATTAACTTACTCTCTATGAGGATTTATGGTAGGCAGATATACATATCATTAGGCTTCTTGTTGAAGGACACTTACTGGTGAGGTCTGTCCAGGATTCAAATATGGATTTCCCAGTTCTAAGTCAGTTACCACTGCTCTAACCAGCTAAGAGAGGCAATGAGGTGGCTGGGATTTTACAGAATTACTGGAGGGTATTTACAAAAAATATCAAAGTTTAGAAGTGCTAGAATAATGTTACCGTACAGGCTGAATCCAAATCTGACAAGAACACTAACAGAGCAAGAATAGTCTGAAGGGAAACTGAACTATGAAACAGTAACTGGTATAGGTTTTGCAAGTATAAGGTCCATGTTCACACCTGTTTGACTGCAGAGGAGCGCCACAGTGTCCTGGTGCCATTGCTCAGAACTGACATCCTGGGATCGAAACAGTCATAATGGGTGGCTTTAATTTGGTCACAAAAGGAGTCAGCATGGGAGGAGGCAGCATCAAAGGAAATGTAAGTAGATACCTGGATAGTAGGAGCTGATAAAATCACTCACAAAATGAAAACCACCTCACTTTTGAATATAGCTGACAAAGAACCATTTGATTTATGTAAGGAGCAGGGCCCCAAGATTATTGCTCAGGCCGTTTTATTCACAAGTTATTGTAACTCTCCCTAGGAAACACTGTAGTCAATAATGGGCTGGACTTAATTATCATTGTCAACCAACGTATAACAGTAACATAGCAAAGGCTTGAGAAGGGAGATAATCAAACAAATCTCAGGAAATGGGAGGATATTAAAAGGTCTGTTATTTGGAGGAACCAACTTCAAAAGGAACATAAAGACATTAATTCTAAGTGGACAACTGCACTTTATTCCCAACTTGGTATACATGAGCCAATTAGTCAGCTTGTTTCCTTGAGCATGACCAATCTACTCAAGGTGCACCTAAAGTGCCTGCAGGTTCAATAGATGGTGATTCAAAGCAGAAAAGCTCTGATTGGGAAAATTTGTAGGCAAAGGGGTGAAAGGTACAATTGACATTGACATTGACTGTCATCAAAACAAAACACTAAGCCCTCAATGAACACTGATATAAGGAAGCAAATAATGCATGCAAAAAGGCAATTAGACTTGCTAAACTTCAAAATGAAAAAATGATAGCTAAAGAGAGCAAAACCAACCCTAAAGCGTTTTTTAAGTACATAAATTCTAAAAAACCCAAACATGAAAGTGTAGGTACACTAAAAATTGAAATGGGGGTGTTAGTTAATGAAGACCAGGAAAAGGCAGAAATTTTAAATAACTATACATGTGCAAATGATTGCTGCTAAAAACTTGCAGAATAATTGTAATTGGTTAACTCATGACAAGTTGCTGCAGCAACTAAAGAAAGTTAATATAAACAAAGCTCCAGGGCCTGACGGTATCCATCCACGTGTACTTAAGGAACTAAGTATAGAAATAAGTGAACCTCTGTTTTTAATCTTTCAAGATTCTTTTCTTTCAGGAAGTGTTCCGGAGGATTGGAGGAAGGCAGATGTGGTTCCTATATTCAAAAAGGGTTCAAAATCATTGCCTGGAAATTATAGACCTGTGAGCGTAACTTCTGTGGCTGGTAAAATATTTGAAAGGTTATTAACCCCTTAAGGACACATGACATGTCTGACACGTCATGATTCCCTTTTATTCCAGAAGTTTGGTCCTTAAGGGGTTAAGGGATAATATTTAAGAATTCCTTGAGAAGAACATGGTTATCAGCAAAAATCAGCACAGTTTTATGAAGCACAGGTCATGTCAAACTAACTTGATTGCGTTCTACGAAGAAGTAAGTAGAAGTATAGATCAGGGTGTTGCAGTGGATGTGATCTATTTGTATTTTGCCAAGGTATTTGATACAGTTCCACACAATAGATTAGTGTTCAAACTCAAGGAAATCGGTCTAGATGAAAATGCTTGTTCTTGGGTAGAATATTGGCTTAAAAACAGAGTACAAAGAGTTGTCATTAATGGTAAATTTTCAAGCTGGGCAGAGGTGGCAAGTGGTGTCCCTCAGGGGTCTGTTCTGGGACCCCTTCCATTCAACATGTTTATAAATGATCTTGAAGACAGCATTGAAAGTCATGTTTCAGTGTTTGCAGATGACACAAAACTTAGTAAAATAATACATACAATGTGAGCAAGATATTACTTTGCTGCAGAGGGATTAGATAGAATGGGGGACTGGGCACTCAAATGGCAGATGAAATTTAATCTTGAAAAATGCAAAGTTATTCACTTTGGCGTAAAGAATACACAAGCAACATATACCCTTAATGGAAGCGAATTAGGGATAACAAAACACGAAAAGGACTTAAGAATTGTTATAGACAACAAACTATGCAACAATGTGCAATGTCAATCAGCAGTGGCCAAGGCCAGTAAGGTATTGTCATGCATGAAAAAGGGCATTCATTCGGAATGAGAATATCATTTTGCCTCTTTATAAATCACTGGTAAGACCACATATTGAATATGCTGTGCAATTTTGGGCACCTGTTCTTAAGAAGGATATCATGGCACTAGAAAAAGTGCAGAGGTGGGCTACAAAATTAATAAAAGGAATGGAACATATCAGCTATGAAGAAAGGTTAACACATTTAAACCTATTTAGTTTAGAAAAACGTCGCCTGAGAGGGGATATGATAACATTATATGTATATTATTCCCCTCCCTGAATACATTTAAAAAAACATTTTACTCACCTTTTTCCCCCCATCGTGCTGATCTCACCATGGCTGCCCTGCCTCTGTTGGCGTAGATAATCAATCCTGAGTATTTTAACCAACCCAGTGCATCGTCATGGAAAATCCTTTGTAGGCTAGTGCGCTCAACCAACTAGCATCTCTTCATAGAGATGTATTGAGCAAATACATCTCTGTGTGGAACTTTCAACATCTCCATGTAGAGTGTGGAAATGCTGAATATAATGTAAATACTGCTTTTTCTAAAAAAAAACAAAAAACAGCATTTACATTGATCAGCCTATAGGGACATGTTAATTTACATCAGAACCACCACATTAAACTGTAGTGGTTCTGTTGCCTGGTGTGTCCCTTTAATGTATTTAATTTGTTGTCGTACTTCTTGATGTTCTTCTATTTGATACTGAAGAACATTAGTTAGTGTGAGTGTGCTGTGTGTGTGAATATGTTCGGCGCGATTGTGTGTGTGTGGAGGGGAATAGATTTAAATATATTAAATATTTATTTATTTTTACTAAAAAAACAAAAAACATTATAAGCCCCCCCCTCCCTTCTAACCGTTAGCCTTAGAGGGGGGCCATGTTGCAGTCCCTGGTGGTCCTAGTGGGTGAGTGAACTCCAGCCTCTGGGCCTAGAGTTCACTCTCGTGAGATCTGAGCATTGCTGGGGTAACCGCAGCAACGCTCCGACCTCGCTAGAGGAACTCGGTGGAGCTGCAGGTAAGAGCTCCTCCTCCCCCCCTGGCGGCCACATGTCTGTGCCTGTGGGCCGGTGAGGGAGATATTTGATCTCCCCACTGGCCCATAAAGGCACACAGCAGGGCCGGCGCTCAGATGGTGCCAGCTCTGCATAGGCTGAAAGGGGATATCCCCTGCATATGCCTGGTATGCCCGATGGTCAGTCCGGGCCTGCTTTATAGTACAGATGGCCAAGCATGTGTGCTTTTTTCCATTCTATTTTATTGCCACCAGAAAATCCAACCGTGGGTGTATGTAAATAGTCCTGGTCCATTTAACCAGAACTCATATTGTTAAATGCACAAAACACGTCCTTTCATGTCTTGATGAAGCCTACATGTTTCTTCTACAGCATCTGCATAGAACAATAAAAAATATAATTTTAAAGCAAGCCTAAAAAAATAATAATAATTTACACATCAATGAAATTCATGTTCATATAAAAAAGGGGCTCCTAACGTTTACAAGACATCAAGTTTAATCACCCTTATCTCTCCAGAATCACAAGTGGGAAGAGTGAAAATATAGAGCAATGTTCTCTTCTAGCAGGAATGTAAAGAGCATTTCATTTAATCATGTCTGCTCTGTAGTTATGGATTTTCATTATGATTATCAATGCTGTTGCTGCTGTGGATAATATTAATACCCATAGTAATGATGCATGAAGCTTCAAGTGTAATTTCTGCTTTCTACTTGTCTCCTATTAAATTGTTACCACTTCATCATTTGTGTAGAACGCCGCGTTTCAATTAATCTTCCCGTATCAGCAGCCTTAAATTAATATAGATCATGATTCATTAGCTTATCTGTGCTGTAGTCTTGGTAGATCATTTATAAAGATCTAAAAACCACAGCTAAGTGATGTCCTACTCATTTGCTCCTTTCCTGATCAGTGGGGCTTCATTAACCGATTCCTCATACCAGTAAAACACTGAAGCTTTAGGTAAAAAAAAAAAAACACTATAAAACAAACTGCAGGCTTGAGTTAATGCTTTGATATGTTGAATGTGATGCTATGTGTATAAATGGTAAGGGGTGCAAATATAAGCACATGGCAATCAAGATCCTGGTAATATGTCTATAAGGTCATCGTAATTACCTGTCACAAAAATGTTTCCGAGTCTTTTATAAAAGAGAATATATATAAAAAGGAAAGCTAGGGAGAGGTTATGAGAAGTCTATACTCAGAGGCTGACTGGGGCCACATGGCTGCAACAGATTGAGCCATCAGGGCCCCTCCACTCAGATTGCCCAGGGGAGAGAAAGCCAGCTCAGCCTCCACTGTGCAGCTCTGCAGGGTGTGGTAGAGGTCTTGCGACTACCACACAGTCTTAAAAAAAAATATTACTTTTTTTTTAAAAGGTTCTTGAGTGTGGGAAGGCTCGTCACAAAAATACATCCTCCCCACTTAGTGTCACCCCCCACAATGTTACCACCCCATCACTGTCACCCCATACATACAGTATCACTCTCTCCACATTCAAACTGTCACTCACCCCACACACACTGTCACCTCACACTGTCACCCTTTCAGATACACTGTCACCATCATCACACACTGTCAACCTTTCATATACACTGTCACCATCATCACATGCTGTCACCTCTCACACATTGTCACTCCCCTTCACCCAGACTGACATTAACCCCTCCAAATCCTGTCACTCTCATCCCCTACAACCATACCACACTCACTTGCCCTCACTCTGCCACGCACACACCCTATCACATTAACTCCCCCAACCCTGTCCTTTATCAGTCTGTCCCACTCACTGCTTTATCTTACAACACTCACCTGTCACACAACGCCCCCTAATCCTGTCACACTCACCTCCCCTAGCTCTGTCAAGCTACAAACTAAAACCATGTCACACTTACCCACCAACCCACTCAACTTCCCTCATTCACACAAAACCTCCATTCCTGTCTCATTCACCCATTTGCCCTTTCCTATTAACCCTTTCCTGCCACAGTTACCCCTTTACTCATACTTTTAAAATGACCCCTATACATTTAAAGTCACCCCCTAAAAAAATTCATCATAAACAGAGTCAAGAAACATAGCTTTGTCATAAACACCATGCACAAAGGTCACAGGAAACCTCCCATGCACACAACCAGGGCCGTCTTTAACGCGGGGCAAACGGGGCAGCTGCCCCGGGCCCAGTTGCTCCTGGGGGGCCCAGAGCAGCTGCCTCGTGGGCCCCGCGACTTGCGCAACCTCCCTTGGACCCAGCGGTGCGGCTGCACAGAGCCGCACCGGCCCGCACGCTGAGGAGGCTCCCCGGGTGGCTCATGCACTAAGGGCCACCCGGGGAGCATGTGTGAGCAGGGGCCCGGTCTGGCGCTGTGACGCTTAAACAGCGCGACCGGGCCCCTTCCTGTACCGGCTGGGAGGAAGTGACGTCACTACCTCCCGACGGAGAGCACAGCCGCGCGGGAGGAGAATGGCAGGGAGGGGAGTTCCAGAGGAGAACTCCCATCTGCCTCAGGTTGCCACTGGACCACAGGGAAACCACCCTCCAGGAAAAGGTAAGAACCTGGAGGGTGGCTAAATGTATGCTTGTGTGTAAGTATGTCTGTGTGTGTAAGTATGTCTGTGTGTGTAAGTATGTCTGTGTGTGTCAGTATGTCTGTGTGTGTCTGTATGTGTGTGTGTATGTCAGTAGGCCTGTGTGTGTCAGTATGTCTGTCTATGTGTATGTCAGTATGCCTGTGTGTGTGTCAGTATGCCTGTGTGTGTGTGTCAATACTTCTGTCAGTGTATGTGTCTGTGTGTGTCAGTGTATGTGTCTGTGTGTGTCAGTATATCTGTCAGTGTATGTGCTTGGTCAGTATATCTGTCAGTGTGTGTATGTATGTCTGTGTGTGTCAATACGTCTGTCAGTGTATGTGTCTGTGTGTGTATGTATGTCTGTGTGTGTCAATACGTCTGTCAGTGTATGTGTCTGTGTGTCAGTATATCTGTCAGTGTATGTGTCTGTGTGTGTATGTCTGTCTGTGTGTGTGTGTGTGTCAATACGTCTGTCAGTGTATGTGTCTGTGTCAGTATATCTGTCAGTGTATGTGTCTGTGTGTGTTTGTGTGTCAATACGTCTGTCAGTGTATATTTGTGTGTCAGTGTATGTGTGTGTCAGTATGTATCTGTGAATGTTTTAATGTCTGTCTGTGTGTATGTGCCAGTACGTGTGTCTATGTGTATGTCAGTATGCCTGTGTGTGTGTCAGTATGCCTGTGTGTGTGTCAGTATGCCTGTGTGTGTCAATACATCTGTCAGTGTATGTGTCTGTGTGTGTCAGTATATCTGCCAGTGTATGTGTCTGTGTGTGTATGTATGTCTGTGTGTGTGTGTCAGTATGTCTGCCAGTATATATTTGTGTGTCAGTGTGTATCTGTTAATGTTTTAATGTCTGTCTGTCTGTATGTGCCAGTACGTCTGTCAGTGTGATTGCGCATTGGGCGTAATTGGGGGGAGGGATAGGAGGGGCAGGGCCCAGGGGGCCCAAGAAAATGCATTGCCCAGGGTCCTAATCATATTATAGACGGCCCTGCACACAACACACCGCAAGCAGCTACCCCACACACATTCGGTCCCAGACAAACATACACATGCTAACATAGACATACATACACACATACACACACACACGGATACTCACTGTCAGACATATACTCTCATGCACATACACAGGTAGACAATGCCAGACACAAACTCATACACATTGTGTGTGCAATGGTGTGTTTTTGTGTGTGTATGCATGTGCGTGTATCAGAGTGTATATGTGCATTTGCGTATTAGTGTGTATATGTGAGTTTCACCTAAGGCCTCACAAAGTCTAGTGCCGCCACTGTCTATGCTGTACCATAAAAAAAAATACATGGCATTTATATATGATAATATAAATTGTTGCTGCTAGTAATAATAATGTATTTATTAATATTGAGCTTTTCTCCCAATTTGAACATCAGAGTACCTTACTGGCTACAATAACAGCACTTACTATTATTAAAGAGATATTAAATCCTAAAAATGTGCAGCATTATTAAAACCCCCTTATAATGACAGGTTTATGGTAAAATACTACGGAATAAGTCATGCCTTAGAATTAGGGTACACCAAGCCTTTAGTCCCACCTAATCTTAAACACTACTAAACACTAACTCTAAGTTCCCCTAAGGCTAAAGACCCAATAACTCAAAACACTTCCATCCATACCCTGAGTAAGTCTTACCTTACCCTAGAGGGGTCTTATTGAACAGCACAGATTTCAATAAATGATAAAGTTCTAGTTCTTTAATAAATGCGGAACCATTTCATTAATCCTGAAAACAGGCTTTTCATGTATGCTGCTTAGATCGCAAATCTTTAAACATATACCATTTTTATGCAGACAGTGCATTAGACAAAAGGATTTAAAGTGGTCTTGATTAGTATTGCTGCATAGAAATATCACAAAGACTTGTTGTAAATGCAAACACACCGTCCCTAAAATAATGCCATGTATTTGTAGCACTCTAAGCATGTCATTTAGGTTTAGGTTTGCTTGTACCTACATTCAATTGATCTCTTGGATGATGATATATCATCTTTGGTAAGTATGTTTTTTTAATCTATGCATATGCTGACAATGTAATTGTGTTGTTTAACCCATTTATGAACTTTTCATTCAGGTGCAGATCCTGCTCCATCAGATCTCTCTTTAGTGTGTTTATCTATGGACATGTCACTAAAGTGTCGTGACACACTTTTTATGGGGGGCATTTGACTCCGTGTTCAGAGCCAGGAACAATCCATAACCACAGCCAGCACTTATCGCAATTAAGCCCAGGTCATTAAAATGTATAAAGGCAGTACCATTTTGTTTTGAGCTTCACTGGCATAAAATCCAGCAGAGAAGAACCTAACTAGCATCTCCTTGCATAAATACAGTTGAGAAAGCTTCAGGAACAGGGCATTACATGAGAAATAGCAGTACCAGCTATCCTTGTTCATTGTTGAGGGTATCTACTTCTACTTCTTGACTATGAGTGTGTCCTACTCCCACTCCCACTTAAATGAACGTTTTAACAACCATACCCACTTTAGACCACTGTAATGAACATGGTGCTCGGAGTGCCCTGGAACCCTCCTAGAGTAAGTAGTCAAACCATTTATGAACTCACCTGATGTCTGCCAGTCACTGAATGCCTCCTCCTCTGCAGCCTGGAAGCTCTTTTTCCTAAGCCAACTGTCCCTGCATGGTGGGGTTTAGCTCAGTGGGCTTGGCAGATCTCGGGTAACTTTTTTTTTAAAGGGTTTGACTTCTTACTCCAGGAAGGCTTAAGGGCACTTCTGACATCATAACATTTACAATGGGCTGTAGTGGTTATGGTGCTTGGAGTGTTCATTTAATGCTACAGATTGATTTTGTTTTTGGTTTCTGATGAAAAGATGCACTGGTTCTTTTTTCCGGGTTATTGTTTATTTATTTATTTTATTTCAAAGTCTGTCTATTTCCCATTTTGTAGGAAATAAGAATATCAGACATTGATTGACAGTGCGGGTTATTGTAAGTAATCAGGTATTTCATATTACTTTTTACATCAATGGAATACACCCTACTAGTGCCTGCTTACATTTAAAAGCAAACATTGGTCTAACGGACCAAGTGATTGGACATCTCTCTGGTAAGTCGTATGGTGGTCTGGCACTGTTATTGCCAAGTACTTGTAACCTTTATACCAAAAGACGATTACTTAGTCATTGCTACAGTAAGATCAGAAAGAATATCAATTTGTTGTATTTCTTGATTAGATCTACAATTAATGCCTGATCAATTACTGAGCTGTTCATTGCCAGTTCGGGAATAATTTTGTTTGGACTGACTCACACATAGGGGACCTTTAAATTTAAACAAAACCATTTGGCCACATTTTGGTCCTGCAGGTTCATTGTTTATTAAAAAACCCTCTGTGCATTTCTTTTACTTGTTATACTCTATACATGGACATGGGTAACGGGCCCATGTTTTAATTTTTTTAGGCTGTAAGTAATTCTTACATGCATATATTTATTTACTGGAGAAGTGAAAACAGGAATAAAAAAAAAACTGAATTTTTTATGTGTTTAATAAAAAAAAATACACAATTATTTTCCGAGCTGGATCTGAAGCCTGCAACTCAGACTCTTTGGCTGGTGGGGAAAGTGACTTTTACGAGTCTAAGTGAAATATTGTTTGAAATTTGTCTTCTGCCAACAGATAATGTCACATCTCTAACAGCTGTGTGTCATTCGCCCATGAACTAATGGACTGTTCTGGCAAGATATATTCACACAGCAATATTGTCAAGCAATATATGGAGATGAGCTCTGTTTGCTTTTGTGTCATTCAATGTCCTAAAACCCTTCACTGCTATATTTTCAAAGGGAAAGCAAAAATGACATTGAAAACATTCACGCGGCAATCTTTTAGCAAATAAACCCCAATGTTCCTCTGAAGATGTGAAAAGTAACATATGAAGCCCTACTGTGATTCTGACTCTTTCTCCAGCTTGTTCTGCGGCGGACAAATTGGCAATTTTTTTTTTTTTTAAAGAATTCTTTTCAGCTTCCTGATTCATGATTTTACTGATTTTTCCTGAAAAAAAGAATTTTATTGGTAAATATTTTCACACCTGTCCTTAGTTTGCTTTCTGAAAAAGAATGTTTGCTTTTTTTTTTTTGTGGAACCCTAAAATTAACAATTTTATAAACCTGATTTCATGAAACTTTTGCTTTCGAAGAATTTATCTACAATACGAAATACACGTCTTTAAAGTCTAATCGTGCTATCACAGCCAACAGTACGTAAAAAAAAAAGCATTTGCCAAAATAAAAATCTCTGTCGAATAAATTTGATTCATAGGCATGACGTACTGTTTTGAAGACACCTACATGCAATTTCTGTTACAGAATTTACTCCTGATCTAGCTATTTATAACGAAAACACAAACGCTCGGTTTCCCTGTATATGCGAGAACACAGTCTAGCACACCCATGGTGTCAGAGCTAGAGCATTGACACATGAAATATTTGGCTAAAAAAACTGAAAATGTGTTTACATTGTACAGCAAGCGCAGTGCTGCATATAAACACATTTCACTTGCTCAACATTGTCTGTAGAACATTATTTACGATACAAGGTATTGTGTGGCTTTTTTCTTAGGGGTGAAAAGAAGGTCATTGGTTCTAAAATTCTATTGTGTAAAAAACATTATGGGCCATATCTACTACAAATCGAATCAGCCAATACGACTACGTGTGTTAAAGAGACACTCCACAATTTTTTTTTGATAGACATTTTTTTAAAGGCATTATATAGATAATACTCTGCAAAGTGCATTGAATGAAAAATACTAATGTCTGAAAGTGAATTTTTTGCAGACTTTGTCATTCTCTAATTTGTATAATCAAGCTGATTTGAACTTTTTTTTTTAAAATTTTATTTGAGTGTGTCATCTCAGCCAATCCCACCATTGCAAATGAAACCAATGAAAGAGGCATTGGAAGTCTACAAGTTTCGTGATGCGTTAATCTCGCTTTGGTAATATTGCCTTCATAAAAATGCATGGGAGAAACTAGTGCAGCCACATTCATTTAAATGGAAGATGACTGCAATTTATGTTTCCATGTGTCACATGTTCATATCAAAATATGCTGTGATTAATTGTAAAATACATTTCCTGCTTAATGACTCAACACTTTCTGGACTTATTTTCCCCAAAATCGACCCATCTTTCGTCATGCCAAAAAAAAAATGTGGATTATTATTTATGTTGAACATTAGATATGTGGTTGTTGAATTGATGTATTGAGTGCCCCTTTAATGCACATAAATAAATAAATAAATACATTAAAACTAATATATATGATAAATGCAATAAAAACAAATGGCATAAAACGGACTAACATGGCTACATTAGTATTTAAATATAAATGTAAAAATAGTAGGGAGAAATGCTAGGATAACAATACAGAAAACATAGTGTTTAGCTGTGTAGAACCAAATATAGTAATATGTTTACAATTGGCCGCTTACACTTAGTCAAATTGTGCATTATAAATATCCTCCAGTGTAGTGAGAATGTTGGTATGCCTTCAATGGACCGAATTCCGGGTTTTCAAGATCAATATTAACTCCCAACAGTTATAGATACACTAGTTTACACAAAAGAATCTGAAAACTAATATTCATCCTAATTTGGGCCAAAATCGGGTGATTGAATTCCTGAAATGTATCCAAAATGTGTTATTATTGTGAGATTTCAGTCATTATCTATAACTGCAATCTACCAGTCCTAAATATAGTTAGCATGGATATTACAAGCTTAATCATGCAATTTTTAAAATTTTATTTTTACAAAACATGCTACTTTATCTGCGATTTTTATGGAGATATTTTGAATGTATCTAACCCACTCTAAAGTTAGAGTTAGTAGAGTTACATTATCTATAAAATATAAATCTTGTTATAGGAATCTGCCATTTACAAACATGAAAATGACATCAGGTTGAGGTAAGTCCACAAAACATCTTATTCAAGGTGGTTATCGAAAAAGGACATCTGACCTGTTTGACAAGAATGGAGAACTTTGTGAAATACTTACACATGCATCAGTAGAACCAGGTCTCAGCTGCCACCCTTTTACAATTTTGCTGTTTTACAACACCTGTACACCTGAAGTGTATCAATAGGTACACTAAGAATAAAAAATTCTGTACATTTAAAAGCTTAGCTAGCATATTGCCAAGAGGGAATTAGCAATGCTACATGATATAAATAGTTCTTGACAAGTGCCTTTAATAAAATTATTATGGTTTTTGTTTGCTTTTTTATTTTCTGCTCTTAACGAGCATTGTTTTTATGCTAAGAGAGCTGGTGAAGTTCCCAAGAGTCAGCATGTGTGCTAGAAGCAGAATTTGTACAATAATGTATCTATTATTTTCCCGAACAAGAGCACGATAGAATGAAGCCACTATTTAAATGTCAACCAACACTTTGATGTGGTATGTTGTATTTTTGATTTTGTGCACTTGAGATTATTTGTGAATAGTACATAGACACCCTTAACCTTTCAGGGGTCAGGGACTGCCAAATGCATATTTTGCAATGCATACAGAATGCTCCAGTACTCAATGTGATACATGTTTGACATTCTGACATATCCTACTGGCAAATTGATATTCTTGCAGATATGTTGACACTGTAATATGCATATCGGAAAAGCTGTACAAAAAAAAAAGAAAATTCTGATATACTCTGATACTTTCCAGCACAGAAATAGGCATTTGAAATCTGGCATTTGGATACAGTCTCAGTGATATAGACTTAATAGCATACTCTGATACCCACCCTGGCACAATCATGCACAGATAACGAAATATCAGCAAAGAGATACACGTACAAATATCATAATATATACTCCAATACACACTGGCATAGTGACTGACTTACCGACAAAGCGGCTAATTATTATTATTATTATTATTATTATTATTATTATTATCATGATTTATAAAGTGCAATTCTGCAAAGTGGGTTTCAAGGAGACATGCAGAGAAATTCAATGCTGCAAGTTTACAGCAACATAGAGGCGCTAGTCATTTGAGCTCACAATCTAAAAGAAGTTGAGTAAAACCATATAAACATACATAAAGTTTCATGAGACTTGGGAAAAAAATCCTTATCTTGTCTGGATCCCTTAAATCTCTTAATATTATTGCTTCTGTGATGGGAAGATTTCCAAAGATCTGCAATGTGCGCAACAATAAGACCCATGGAAAAAACGTAAACATCAAACAAAATAATCAGTGCACATCATACAAAATGTAAGCCACACAAATTTAAATTCCCAGCCAATTGAAAATAAATGATGTCGGATTCATTTCTATAATAAGAGAAAGTAATAGCTGCACATTTAAATATGTTATGTAAACCCTATAAAACATAATCCCTTGCTCGTATATTGTGTTGCGCAAACTAGAGCACAACAAAGGGCTATAAAATGGGATCTGGGCAGGGCCGGCCTTAGGGGTGTGCGAGCTGTGCGGCCGCACAGGGCGCCATGGAGCAGGGGGCGCTGTGCAGCCGCACAGCCGACTTAAAAAAAAAAAAAAAAAAAAGTTTTTTTTTTTTTTAAATTTGCAGCGGGGGCGGAGCTTACCGTGCGGCGGGGGCGGAGCTAAAAGCGCCGGAAAACGGCTGCAGGGGAAGCAGGAAGGAGTCCCTGCTTCCCCACCAAACAGTCACCAGGAGCTGCACTGCCTCAACAATGAACTCCACAGGTAACTGTGTGATTGTCAGGTGAGTGTGACTCTCTGCCTGTGTGTATTACTGTCTGTGTGTGTATGACTGTCTGCCTCTGTGTGTCTGTGTGTATGACTGTCTGCCTCTGTGTGTGTGTGTGTGTATGACTGTCTGCCTCTGTATGTCTGTGTGTATGACTGTCTGCCTGTGTATGACTGTCTGCCTGTGTGTGTCTGTGTGTGTGTGTGTGTGTGTATGTATGACTGTCTGCCTGTGTGTGTGTGTGTATATGACTGTCTGCCACTGTGTCTGTGTGTATGACTGTCTGCCTCTGTGTGTATGACTGTGTGTGTGTCTGTGTGTATTACTGTCTGCCTCTGTGTGTGTCTGTGTGTATGACTGACTGTCTGCCTGTGTGTGTCTGTGTGTATGACTGTCTGCCTGTGTGTGTCTGTGTGTATGACTGTCTGCCTGTGTGTGCCTGTGTGTATGACTGTCTGCGTGTGTGTGTGTGTGTGTGTGTGTATGACTGTCTGCCTCTGTGTGTATGACTGTGTGTGTGTCTGTGTGTATTACTGTCTGCCTCTGTGTCTGTCTGTGTGTATTACTGTCTGTGTGTGTCTTCCTGTGTGTGTATGGCCGTCTGACTCTGTGTGTGTGTGTGTGTCACATACAACCAATACACGCATATCACACACTGTTAATATACCCATTACAAATATCACACATAGCATACATATCACACACAGTCATCACACGTACTATTACATACACAGACAACACAAACATAACAGCATACATGGATGACGGGGGGGGCGCTGTGAAGATTTTTCGCACAGGGCGTCTAAATGCCTACGGCCGGCCCTGGATCTGGGCAAGGAAGAGAGGAGAGATTTTTTTGACAGTATGTTACACTAAACACAAGGGTATCAGAAACACAGAAAGCACTAGGATGCAGAAACACATTTAGGAGCTGACAGAACATTCGGAGTCCATTGCTAGAGGAAGACTTGGTGATCAGATCTAGACCATTTTGGCCATTAGAACCTCCTGTTTGAGAATGACAACGTCTAATGATTCCATAGCCACAGAAAACAGGCCTAGTGCTAGGTAGATGATGTTGTGGGGGAAACTGGAGTCTACTATAGGATCACAGAAGCTACTGTAGAAGACAACAGAATAGGTGGACAGAGTACAAATGGCTGGTGAAAAAGAAGGGGGTAGAATCAACTGATTTGAAGTGATCATTATGCTTTGGAGTCTGTATGTGCTGGTTTTTTTTTCACACTAACAAGGTACACATACAGAGTTTAACCCCTATGCTGCTAGAGGTATAAAACCACCTCCAGGTCTGCAATAGTTTCCTGGGCTGGCTAATATCAGTTCTGTGCATATTGGACATCTGCCATCAACACGCACAGAATGCTGGTGACAGCATCCATTGGCAGTCCAATCACCTTCTATGTTACCCATATTCTAACCCTAGTCCCCCACCCCACACATTGAAGAGCAATGACACAGGCAGAGAAAGATCAGGCTGCTGGGAAAAGTTGGCCTCAGTGCTGGAAGAGAAGTATATGTTATTTCGGGACGGTTCCGTTAAATCTTTTTTTTTTTTTTTTTTAACAAGCAGAGTCAATCAAGACAATTAAGGAATGCTCCAAACACATAAAGTACTTCTGCTTGCTCATTTCAGAAGTCACAGGAGAATGAATGTATCCTACGAGCACATGCCCCCCTGTTTATATCGTCACTTTCCAATGCTGGTTTGGGGAAAAATAAGCACTTTTTATCCTCAATATAAATATTGTCAGTAGACCTTAAGCAGATATGGTGAAATATAAGTCAGTCTGCTTATCAGTTTATCCTGGGATACCATCATTCCCTAATGTCATTTTTTATATCACTATAGAGCTGAATTAGTCAAAACAGACAACAGGTAGAATTTGTCTTTCTCTGACATGCCAAAGAGAGTTGCTCTGGTCCTGTAGAGTCATAGTAATAATTTTGGGCATAATATATACCTGCTGGTAAATGCAATAAAAAGGGGTGGTGTCGATAAAGTTTTCTTTGTTTTGGGTGACGTGTTCTTTAGGAACAGTGTGATACTGATACTCATACCAGGACTGTGACACACGGACACAATCTGACAGTAATTTCAGTGGACACAATGTGATATGTGTGTATAAACAATGATACGTATACAAGCACTATGGTACACATACATAACCTGACATACACAGATATTCACACTAACGCTGTGATACACAGATACAATACGGCATGCACAGCTACTGTGCACACACAAATACTTATGCAATCACTATGATATACAGACACAACGTAACATGCACAGATACTGGTATACGCTGACACTAACACATGCATTCTGATACAAAGCCACAGTCTGACAAACACCCATCCTTATACCAGCCCAGTGATTTATAGACATACGATCCACATTTATGCCTTAACAAACATATTTATATACTTATTCAGAGTACGTTCACAGTATAACAGACAGCAATACAGAAACGGTAGCTTACACAGAGTCGCCGATCAGTAGAGTACATATATAATATCGAGTGACGATACTGCACAGATATATATTTATACCGAACCAACCTGCCTATCAGCATCATCAGACGCCTCAGGAATTATGGGTATAAACAGCAGCTAAAGAGAAGATTTGACAAAGAAACACTGAGAAAAAAGAGAAGGAGGAGGAATGAAAGAATATTATATATATATAGATTTTTTTTTTTTTTGCATCTGTCATTTGCTTCCTATCTCTCATGTGACTGCTTAATCCATCAGAATGCTGTGAAGATAATGTTTTGGGCAAAATAACATGAGAGAAGAGACAGGCTCCCAAGGACCAATATCTTTATTGCTAGAAGGATAAACGGATTATGTCAACTATTTTCTGTCACTGACAGCTTTTCTTATTAACCGATTTTATTTTTTAATCTTCTGGGGAAGAAATATGGTTTTTATGTCACAATAAAACGCCGGTCACATCTAATTCTGCCCTCAAACAAACAGATTTCTTTTAAAGCCTCTGCAGAAGAATTTGAAATAAGTTATAAACATTAAGGAGGAGTTTGAGGGGGATTGTATGCAAAAGAAAACTGTATAGGAAACCTGAAGACTAAAAGTAGCAGAAAGGAAAAAAAAAAGACTAGAAGGGGTACAGAGAGAACATGATAATAGTGAAAAAATAGGTAAGCGAGAATATAAATCGAGGGTAAGAAATGAACTTGTCGGATAAATGAAGATGCGTACATATGCCTGAACCTGTATGAATATCTGAAGGTTTAAATCAATGCCCGCGTTTATTTTGTTGCCTGTCTTTGTGTGCATGTTTGCAGCGTAGGGAATTTTACATTTGATGTGAGAATTGAAAATAAAATTGAAAACATTGGGCCAAACTGCCGGACCTCGAAAAAGCTGCAATTGAGCTTTTTATGGCGCAAATTATGTAATTACTCTGTCTTCTATTTTGAATTTCCACCATAATAGGATACACCGCAAAGTAACGTTGACTCTGTACGATTATTTTACAATTTTAAAATGACTCCCCATGTGTCAAACCTAAATACAATTTCAAAACATGTATTTCTACAAATTTAGGAAAATTACTGAACAGCAATAGAGAAGGCAAGAAAAGAAATCAGTTGTACGCCATGATCAACATAAATAAAACGTACAATTAGATTGGTGACATCATCAGCTCCCATTTAGAATATCTTTTATGATCCAGAATCAAGTTCTGCCCAGCCATAGTCAATAAAACATGCATCATTCTCTGCATATTCTAGAGAATTATACAATAGATTCCATAGCAATAAGTCTGCTCTGGGAGACTGTGATCATCACACCTTTATCTATGATTGATCAGAGTTCTCCAGAGACCTATCTACACATTATTTACAGCACAGTACATCAAGCTAATAATTTTACTTGTTACATAGCACATTTCTCCTAGATGGACTCAAAGATCTGCACAGTTTTATGTAGCAGTAGGAGTCAGTAAAAGAAAACACATTCTGCCTTAAATCCATAAAATGATGCTCTGTTGTTTGTCCCTAATCTTGATCATTTTTGCATACTGCCTACCACAACTGAAATATGTCCATATCTTGCATTTAAGCTACCATATTCATGCACCATACCTCCTATGTTCCTGTGTTTCATACACCCCAGCTTATAACAACCCATCAACCAGTCTTAACCCTGCACCCCCGCACCCGAACTATTAGGGAAGTGTCTGTTTTGATTCCCAGAAAAGACAGAACCTGGGAATCAAAATAGACACTTATCAGACTTATCCGGGAAGCCCAAATTCAGCCATAATCCAACTTATAACCGACATAAAAAAAGGCACAATGGGAGAGGAAATCATCTAAATAGAGCACCAGCAATGCGCTGTCGTTGTAACAGCCCAGTGCAGAAACTCAACTGAAATCGGGACAAACAAAGCAGAAACAGCCCTAATAATAGATGCACTGACTCTTTTAAGAGGCAGAGGATGAGTACCCTGCCCCAGACATCACTTGATGCCGCTTTTCACTCCCAACCTAGGTACTCCAACTGAGGTAGAAGGAAGGGAAGAAACAGTAAGGTTATACACATGATAGACAAGAATAGTAAGGATAGGTACAACAGAGAAATTAGGTGGTAAAGGTGTAGTGGGGAACTCTTCAGTACTCATCTCTGGTTTAACCACAGCAGATCAATGAGATGACACTGGATGACACTGGAAAAGAATCCCTGAATCTTCAAGGAGACCCCACAACAAGTCGAGTCGGTCCATGATAGAGAAGATTCATCAAAGAAGTACCCTCAAATACTGTCCTGTTAGTCGGTTCTTGATGGGTTTGGAAAACCCAACCGAAATAATACTTTGTGGAATCCCCTTTTGTTTTGATTACAGCTGCAATTTTTGGTCTCAATAAACTTAGCACATCTGAAATTTTTAATTTTACCAGACTTTTAATTTCAGAGGGGTTTAATATAAATCAGATTGCATATTAAGGTCAGTTCACTGATTTTCTATAGGATTCAGACCTGCACTATAACAGAAACATTGCAGGGAATTAATCTTGCCATTTTAAACCATTGCTTGGTTGATTTATGCTTTGTGTAGCTTTGGATCATTGTAATGTTGATCTTCAGCTTCCTGGCAGAGGACACTAGATTGTGCGCCAAGACATTTTGATATTTAGAGCTATTAATGTTATCCTCTGTCATATCTGGTGACCCTCACCTATTGAAGAGGAGCAGTCTCATAACATAATGCTCCCACTACAGTACTTGGCAGTGCTTACTGTGTTCTTTGAGTGATAAGATGCACGATTACATACAATATTTATTAATGCCCTTGGAGGATCAAGAACATTGCTCTTCATTTTACAGTTTGGCACATTAACTTGAGACCACAGTTTCTGCAACTTTGTTTTTCCATGTCTCACATCCAGTTAGCTATACAACCATGTGTTCCCTAATCACTCCTCTCTTCATTCTAACACTACCAAACGCCCGATCATCATTTGAGGTATGTTTGACAGTCAAAGACCTAGTGGCTTCCTGTCCATCAGGCCAAATAGCTGTTAGACTCTGGATCTCAGGACCTAGTATCTTGTATAGCTCTATAGAGGGTCTCTGTAAATACATTGTCTAGTATTTATTACATATCTTGTCATGTTTTTGTCTTGTCTAGTGTTCATCACATATCTTGACTTACACTGTGTCCAGTCTACAGCAGTAATTTATAGTCGAGTGTCCTGTCCAGCTCAGTCTTTTATAATCCAATTCTACATAGTTAGTTAAGCCCTCCGAAGACCAATGTTTATTTATGCAACAGTAAAGTTAGACCTTGTACACCACAGTCTTACAGCCTGAGACAAGTGTTGATTCTTTTGTCAGGTTCATATGACTTGCTTATTCTGATTCTGTCTTTGTTTTCTCCTGACATCCAACAGCTAAGTCCTCTGTGCCATGGTGATGTCTAAAAAAAAATCCCTCAAGGTCATCATTTTAACATAATGAATTGTATCCACTGTGTAATATATAATGGTAAAGTGGGAATTCTGAAGCATGAACTATGGGTAAATAGTGTCATTGAGGGGTTCTTGTTTTATGAATGTCTCACAAACTCTGGAATGATATCATTTTATCCCATGTTATAGCTTAAAAAGTCATATATATTTTATACTACATTTTAAAATATGTGTTAGTGCTCAGAGTAGCCCTGGGTAAAATATTTCTTAGCCTGCTCTAGGTTGTAAATGCAGCAACTGTATCTTTAGAGATATTATTAATATTATTATTATGTTATTCTGTTATTATTTATATAGCGCCAACAAATTCCACAGCGCTTTACAGTGGGTGGACGAACAAACATGTAGTTGTAACCAGACAGGTTGGACACACAGGAACAGAGGGGTTGAGGGCCCTGCTCAATGAGCTTGCATGCTAGAGGGAGTGGGATATGATATGCTGGAAGAGGTCCTGTTTCTTACTCCCCAGCTCATCTCCCTACATATCAGTTTTGGAAGAGGTACTGAATTAATAGCAAGAGCTAAAAATATAGTTTTGATTGTCTCGGAGTGTAAATCCCATACATTTTTATCATGGTTAATCCATTGATATAATGAACATATTATGCTAAATAAGAAGAGGAGAAAGTATACATAATGCTTAAGTTTGTGTTATATATGCCATGAAATGGAAGAGGATTCAGTATGAGCCATTAAAGCAAAGGTTGTCCCAAAGTGCATTTCACCATTATCAGATTTATTTAATAAAGTGAGTATAAAGTGAATTCAAAAGGAACCTCAGGTTTAAAGGGACACTATAGTCACCTGAACAACTTTAGCATAATGAAGCAGTTTTGGTGTATAGAGCATGCCCCTGCAGCCTCACTGCTCAATCCTCTGCCATTTAGGAGTTAAATCCCTTTGTTTATGTACCCTAGTCACACCTCCCTGCATGTGACTTGCACAGCCTTCCATAAACACTTCCTGTAAAGAGAGCCCTATTTAGGCTTTCTTTATTGCAATTCTGTTTAATTAAGATTTTCTTATCCCCTGCTATGTTAATAGCTTGCTAGACCCTGCAAGAGCCTCCTGTATGTGATTAAAGTTCAATTTAGAGATTTAGATACAATTATTTAAGGTAAATTACATCTGTTTGAAAGTGAAACCAGTTTTTTTTTTCATGCAGGCTCTGTCAATCATAGCCAGGGGAGGTGGGGCTAGGGCTGCATAAACAGAAACAAAGTGATTTAACTCCTAAATGACAGGGAATTGAACAGTGAAATTGCAGGGGAATGGTCTATACACTAAAACTGCTTTATTTAGCTAAAGTAATTTAGGTGACTATAGTGTTCCTTTAAGGTCAAATAGCCAAAATGGAAGCAAATTTAAAGCACGGCTGAAATCCGGTTTACATTTCTGACAATACACACCTTGGAGTATATCCCTGTATTAATTTTGTTGTTGTTGTTTCACTTGATTTAAAAAAATAAAATAAGTTATTGGTACTTTATTGAAGCATTTTTCCAGCCATTGTGGATTTTAGTACATATATTAAAAAAGTATATATATATAAAAAGACAGACAGACAGACACACACACACACACACACAAACAAACAAACACAAATATAGAATGTAGGAACAGATGGACAATTATATGTCGTCTCACTATATATCCAGCTTATTGCATAGTGGATGAGCAAGGGACAGACAGAGCCATAGCTGCATCTGAGATCATGACTTCTATCAATCTCAGGCAGCCTGGCACAAAGTACTCTTTTTATGAATGTGAGAGATCCATTTTGATGACTTATAGACTATATGAAAAACAATATATACATTGACAGTGACGCAACCATTGCACCTATTCTTTTGGAGCTATTCTGCCTTTCCAATCGTTTTTTCAGTATTCAGATATAGCATAAATATTCTTTTAATCACTACGGTATCAGAGGCCTAATCAAAGAAATGCGTTTCTCATCTCCTAAGTAGCTTAAAGAGTTAAAATGTTGAACTTTTCAGTGTGCCTCATGTTATATGTCAATATTCTGACATGTTAAAATCCACTGCGCTATCACCTTGTCTATGTACTGCTATTGTAAGAAGAGCCTTGCCAAAGGATGGTTAGTTAAGAGGCCAGAGCTTCATCCCCTGTTTCTGCCATTGTGGTGGCTTTTCGCCTCACTGTGCAAAGCTTAAACATGTAGCATCTTACACTGTGTGAATGAAGAAATGTGTGATCACTAGAAATCTAGCAGTCGCCGCTCTTAAGCATTTTTCTTTGATCTGGCTCCGTCCTATACAAAACACAAAGATTACTTCACTGCCTGAGGGTAATAAAGAATTGCTGGTATATAGGCAGGGAAATGCTACTTCCAACTGCTAGGTTTATGGATTGTGACTATGGTGCAATTGCACTTCAGTTAAAGTACCAGGATAAGAGGTTAAACAATATAAGAGGCCTCTCCTGAATGGCCATGTTTGCGTTACCATACTAGATCTGGTTTATATGTGCGCTTCTAAAGAAACATTTTTCTTATCATATCTTTGCCATAGTAGCTTATGCGGTTGTTACGAGTTTTAGCAGTGGGGTCCAAATGCATATCTAAATCTATAGTAGAACTACAACTCCCATGATGCTTTGCCAGCCTTTCAGTAGCTGTCTATACCCCACTAGGTCTGGAAAAGCATTATGCGAGTTGTATGTCTACAAAATAATGAATCCTCTGGCCATTTCTGAATTATAGCATTGAAATTTAAATTTTTTTATTTTGGTCGTACATGAGTTAACAATCCTATATCTGCATAGCCAGAACAGCTGGTGCAGTCCGAGCAAAGGTACATCAATTAACATATACGTGGCTTCAAGTACTAGCACATTTTTGTTATGATAGGTATAAGCAGAAAATCAGTTGTGAAGATCTATGCATATCATACAGTCTAACTGAAGATAAACTAGCGATATTAGTATGCGTTAAAATCGCGAGATGTAGTGTGGCCGGCCGTACACTCTGTGGTAGCTAGGTATATCTAGTACACAGTTGGTCCCCTCTATATATCCTGAATAATAAAATAAAATGAACATAAAGGCATATCAAAAGGGGAACGATGGTAAATGTTGAGCGATATCTCAGAATAACACTGCCGTCTGGGAGGATGCTGCGGGCCAGATAGGTACGGGTAGTGTGTAACTAGGCTACAGTGCATGGAGGGAAATAGCCACAGTGCTGTGTGTATTTACGCCTGATTATGGCAACAGTATGTGTGGATGTCAGACGGGGGGGGGGAAACAATGCTCTGTAGACCACTCAATCATGGGTGTGTAGTGTATATATACCTGCAACTTGTGGTGAGAATACTATGCAAAACTTTAAAACCAACTAAACATCTGGGGTAGCCCAGTGCATTACTGCATATTATTAGGCATGCCTCAGGTAGTCTCTGCTATGATATGAACGTCCTTGGATAGCATTGAAATTTAGTTACCATCTATATTTTAATGATGGTCTGTAGTGCAGACCACAAATACTTGATAAACATTTTGTTTTTTTTACGTAGGTTTCTTAATAGTTATGCAAATGTTGTAAGCTTCCAATTTGAATTTTTCCAGTAGATTTTCTTTTTTTATGTAACATTTATGTACGTATAACAATAATAATGAGAAAATTGTAAAGAATAACAAAAAACTAACTTTCTAAACAATCAGTATACAGCATAAGCAAAACATGGTGACATAGTAACAACTTAGCATTTTTTTTTTTTTACCAAAAATTATATGGCCACTGGGGGGAGACATCAACAACAGAAACTTATGACATCACTATGATTTTATGATAGTATACCCAAAGACCTGCAAAGCATTATGGTAAATGTAGTTTGTTAACAGCTGCTGTGCCAATATTAGTTAGCACTGAAGTATACTTTAATGTGGCATAACAGTGAATAGATAAGTAGGATAGAATGGGACTCTCTAAGCAACATAATGACTACAGTGCAATGAATTGGTTATGTTTACTAGAGTATCCTGGTGCTGTCCTAGGTTCAATGTTATTATCATTATTATTATTGGTATCTATATAGTGCCAACCTATTTCGCAACACTTTACAATTATAAAGGGAGTAATTTAAAAACAAATGAGACAATTACAAAATGTTTCATGAACAATTGGTTAATGAGGACCCTGCTCAAATGAACTTACAGTCTAGAGCAGGTGGGGCATAATAACACGATAGGGCATCAAGAGGACAGCCAACAAACAGGTTGGGAAAGTAGCAGAACTGAAGGTAAGAGTGGAGTGTGGCCCCTTAGGAGAGAACAAGAGACTAGTTTGTAAAATAGAGGTATCTCTGGGAGGCATTAGCGTTTCTAAAAAGATGGGTTTTGGTGGAATTCTTAAATGATTGAAGACTAGGGGAGAGTCTGATTGGGGTAGGTAGGCTGTTTCAAAGGAAGGGAGCCATCCGTGAAAACTCCTGCAATCGCGAATTCATACTGTATCAGTGTGAGCACCAGAATAGTTTATGTGAAAGTATAAATTGTGTAAAGTTTGACATTAAACTGGGTTATGGCACTATTGAGTTGTAGTGGGTATGTTGCTCAGAATGCTGATCTAAGTGAGATAAAAAGAATAAACAAACAAACGGTATACTGTATAGAATACACAAATAACACGGGGGTGTCCAGAGGAGGGTGGGCTTCATTAATAAAAAGGGGGTGTCCAGAGGAGGGTGGGCTTCATACAGCATTTTACAACGGTGTGTACTTGACTGTTCTGTGACATGTTCTACCTCACTTTGGCTTGTTCATCTGTTTTGTGCACCTTCTTTAATCCAGGATCCTGGTATCGGTTTAGGTGCCGCATTAAGCTCCAGTATTGTGTTTTTCTCTTCCAGTCTGTTACGTAGGTAGGCAGAATAGCAACCCTAATAATACCTATCAATGTTTTAACTAAAATCAGTTAAAATATATGTGCATGTCTAGTTGTGAAAAGCAAATTAAATGGGTCATTTAGGAGTGCAAAATCCCCAAGACAAAGACACCTCACTGTTTGATCATTTTAGTACATGACTAAAAGATGATTTGAGAAACAAATTTTGCTAAAAGAATGCTTGCTCTTAGAGGAAAAAAAAAATCTTCAGACAAGAACAAGGCAGTTGGATAAGAAAAATAAATGTGATCTTTTAAATGAGAATTTCTACATTACAATTTGCCAGAAATGTATTCAACCAAGACTTGTAGCAAATGGCACATTCAACCTACGGCTAAAAGTTTTTTTTTTATTTGTGTTCAAGTGTAAAAGAAATACATAAGTGATAATATGCTAACATAGATATGTAACTGCAGAGTAAGAATTGTGCTTTAGCAAAGTTACATAAGACTTTTCCTTGAAGTGTGCAATAAAAATCACATTTGAATAATTTCCTAGTTTAGAAAATGAATTCCTAATTGGAGGTGAGTCCGATTAAATGCTGCTTGTGTTGGTAAATGACGAGCAAGGGTATCTTATCACCACAACAGCCAGTACTTGAGATTTACCTACTTAATAGCTCCTATTTTTCTTGCTAATTGGTTGGAAAAGAGAACTCGGTAAGAAATGAATGGCCTTAATTGTACCCCATAACAGATGGTGCGTTGTGGGCTCATTCCTGGCATTTGCTAGATGAAGACAAGGCCGTGAGGAGCCATCAATCTCCACCCAGCTAAACATTTATCAGAGCACATGAGAGATGTGTACTTAACCAAAGGCAGACTTCTGTAGTCAACCTTCGCTTAGACTGCTGTTTAATTCCCGAGAGCTACGGTCTGCTAATGACAGTAGCATATTTAAAGAAGGAGACTAGTTTTTGTTAACACATTAAGGTTTTGCTATTTAATCGACAGTACTGAGAAACTGAACGGTGAAGCATCACTTCTCACATTGTATGCTTATCATGATTCACCTTGACCTCGTATTTCTAGGAAATAAACTGACTTCTATTTATTGTGTAGAGGGAGTAGGAAAAGTAAAACTGCTTACAAATACGTTGTATAAAAATGGTTACAACATTACATTGCTATTGTCAGAGAATGTAAATGAACAAAATGGGTATGTTTCCCTATATCGGTATACACCCTATAGCCACTGCAAACATTTGTGAAAAAAAAATAGAACCACACATGGTGGCAGAAATTGGTGGCAAAATGACTGCATCATAAGTGTAGAAATGTCTGCGTGAAATACCCTGGCTTATGTAGTTGTGCATTCGGTTCCAAAGAATTGCAATTCATTTGAATTTCAGGCGGCCAAGATGCGTCCTGAAAATCGAAATGCTATATGGACAAATCATGAAACAGTCAATGGAGAAACCTTTTCTTTTCTGTGATTCAGAGTTCCATCTTTGGTCTCAAAAAAGATAATTGATGGAAAAAAATATGATTGGTGGTTAAGGGACAGCCACTAAATGTTGAAGAGGCAAAAAAAATCTATATTTGGTTATTTCTTCTCACTTGATCTGTGACGCAAATTGCATGAAATCTCACCAAGAAGTGTACTGATAAATATACACGTCATATTTGTATTAAGTATCTATTTTATATTACACTGATTGGCTAGTTGTGTGCACCATTTTGGTACTTCCAAAATATTTACAAAATACGAAATTCAAGTCACCTAAAACTATTTTTAAATTAATTCTAACAAACCAAATTTATGCAAAGTGCACAAGTCTAATAAATATAATATAAAACATTCTACACCATCCATTCTTCATCCCATATAACAGACAGAGGAAGATGCAACCTCTGTGTGTAACAATATATGTTATGCATGTCCTATGACATCTGAAGTTTCTGTGGCCTCAGCAACATCTTCTACCTCAACAGCAACACCTTCCACTTCATTACTGTCCACTTCACCACATTCAGCTACATCATTAGCCTTTAAACCACAAACTAAGAGCTAAATATTTTGTTATTTGAGATCGGAGGGACAAGCCAAACTTGTGCTGACATTATGTCCACAAATGCTCAAGTAGCCATTCTTTACAACTGTAGTGTGCCAAATGGCATAAACATAATATACTGTGACATATGTAGGCAGAAGTAGTAACAGTAGAACATTACACCAGGTTTCACTTATGCAATCTAAGGAAGGCACATTGAATACTGGAGAACCATTTGTAGTCTGTGTTCATTCAGCTTTTCCATAACTGTTTATACTATGTGTATATTATTTGAAACAATAGCAATCTGAATGTTAGGATAGTTTGTATAGGTCATTTACATATTGACTTATATGGTTCCTTTTTATCCACCACACCCATCACTTTGTCCACCCTATTTGGTATTAAAGAATGAAAGTTAAATAATGATTACTTACCTACTATCTACAGTGACCTGGGTGGTCTGAACCCACCCAGGATCAGCTCTGGAAATAGGCATATATACGGCCAAACGCTGCAATCCTCCAATCAAATCCTGCTATTAGCACCATTTGATACCAGGACCTTGTTTCACTCAATACTGGAGGAGGAGGGGGCAGGTGTATTTAAACCTGCAATGTGTTACTACAAAAACTACAAAAATGACAGGGTCACTGCACCCAGACCACTTCATCTCAATTGGGCAAAAGGACTTTAGTGGTCTTTAAAATAACACTCTAATGTTTTAAATACAAATAGTTGAGGCCACCCTTTTGAAAAATTAAAAAAAAACAAGATAGACACATCTCATCTATGACCGCTGTTCTGTCTTCTTCTGAAATCATCCGTAATGATGGTCACTAGGAAATTAGCAGCCACTAGAGGCACACTGACTGGCAAATGTAAACATTGCTATTTCTCTCAAACAGCAATGCTTTCATTTGTCAGCCTTCACGGACAGCATCTAGGTACCTAGTGGTTTTCTTGCTTAGAGTACTCGTTTAAATTTTGGAATTCCAATGAACTTCCTCTGAACTTTTTCATTATCCTCATTTTAATGAATGGTTTGTGAACATCATAACGTGTATCTTCTGAACCTATAAACTGATCGGTTTTCATATCTAATTTATCTAAGTTATAATTTGTCTACCTGCAATTTTTTAAATTGGTAAATAAGACTTATGAAGTAATGTTCTGCTCTTCTATATAATTGCAATACAATTGCTTGCCTTTTGTAGTTATGTTGTTTCTTTCTCTTATTGCCCCCATTTTTTTTTTAACTGGGTTCTTTTCATAATGTGCACTAGTTACTTAATGAGTCACTGACATTAGATTGTAAGCTTTGTGATGCAGTCATTAAATGTCCCTGCAACATTCCACATATTGATCTGCATTTGTTAGCAATACAATTAAAATACATTACAGCAATTCCGGCAAAAATGAGACAGAATAGTCACAAAATACTTACAACGAGAAGCCGTAATGCAGACAGTGAGATATTACATTACAGTTACACAGCCACTTAACCCTCTGAATTAAAAAAACAGATTCCATAAGACTTCCCTTAATTAATCTGGCAAGAGATTATACACCACAAATACTCATTCCCCACTTATTAAATATCACTGTTCATCCTCCACTCCATATTGCCTGCGGACAGAAAGAGGAATTTAAATGTAAATTTTTGTGTTGAAATTGTATTCTTCTACGCATTACAACAATCTAATACTTTATTTTGACATGATCTACTTGAGGGCAAAATGGGTTCTGCATTTTAATTCTGAGCTGTTTTGTGTGAGACATACGGGAGTAAGGCTCTGACTGTGTTTTTGAGAGGTGTTATTATCCTGTCCAGGAATTGCTAGCATTTATGATAAGTGCATGAAGAACAAACCTGGTGCTTTCACGCAATATCTGTTCTACAGATGCTAATGTAAATCAAGTTAAAAAAGGACCCTGCAGGTACTAACTGGAGACTGCTCTCTGCTGCTCGCTCTAATACCTTCAGGTTAAAGAAACTGTCATATTCCCCATAACCCTATATTAATAGGAAAAAAGTTTTTAGGGTATATTTTTTTTCCATTGCATATAAAGAACTGTCAGATTTGCTCTGAGTTTCCATTTTCATTATAGAAAAAAAAATGAAATCAGCCCAACACATGTACAGTCTCCAGGGTCTGGTTTAAAATCTTACGGTCATTTTCTTTACAATTAGCAGGTGTGTTTACTTAGCTCCTTAAAAATATCAAGTTTCACTGAAAAGAATACAAATCTCAAAATGAAAAAGTAAACCGGGAAGGCGTCTCGTATGAGTCTGGACACAAAGCTAGAACCAACATTTTAATAATGCAAAAGATGTCTAGTAGATCTCGCAAACACAAAAGATGAAGTAAGAACGGACTGACGGCAGTTTGGGTCCACAATTGTATTCACTCAAAAATGAATTGCTTTGAATGGAGAAATGAAATGCTAAATTTAGGCCAAAATAGTTAATTTGTAAAAATTCCAAACTTTGCTATAGTCACAGTTTAAGTATTTTAGCATGACATTTATTATTATGCTTTTAGTTCACTAAGTAATTGTTTAGTGAATAAAACAAATGCTTGTTTTGCATTAAATATTAGGGAATTAAAAGAAATTGTAGGCCGCAAAAGCCACAAAATAGAATGAACTTCTATTCAGTGTGTGTGCGTGAATGTCAGGTAATGTTTGTAAGGCAAGTCAATGAGTATGTGTAAAGGCAAGCATCTGTGAATGCAAAGATGTATTTATAAGGCAAGTTGATGAGTGAGTGTGTGAACAAAGGGGTGTATTTAAAAGGCAAGTTGATGAGTATGTGTGTGAATGCAAGGATGTATTTATGAGGCACGTTAATGAGTGTATGTGTGAACACAGGGGTGTATTGAAAAGGCAAGTTGATGAGTGTGTGTAAGTGAATGCAATTGTGAATTTCTAATGCAAGTCATTGTGTGTGTGAAGGCTGGTGTGCATTTTTAAAGATGTTGCTGTGCGCAAGTACATTAGTGTGTTTAAACAAGTAGTTTTTGTAATGTATGTATGTTTGAATACTGTAATGTTTTAATAAGGCATGTCAACATGTGGATATTAAGGGGTATGTTTTAATAGACATCACTGTTTATGTTTTTCTTTTCTTTCACTTCTTTATCTCTTAATCCTCAGCATCTCCCCACCCATTTGTCTCTTTCTGAATCCTACACTTAGGTATCTAACTTACAGCTGCAATCAAAATTATTCAACCCCCATGGAAAATCATGTTACTTCCATCTTTTTGCAATGAACAAAACAAACAAAAGCAAGTAATTATCTCAACACAATGCATGCATCAAGTGGTTTCCCCAATTACAAGTAAAAATGCAACTAATCCAGATAGCACAAATATGCAAAAAAGGTGTTGTCTCAAGCACACCTAATGCAACTAATTAAGGGCTTCATTAGTTGCACCAGATGTCCTTGAGCTTGAACACTTGAAAAACCTAAACTGGCTAGGGGTTTGTTGAGTGTCACATTTGACTGCATGCTAAAATATAGCTAAGTCAAAAGAATGGTCCACAAAGTAAAGAGAAGAGATCATCGCCCTTTATAAACAAGGAACAGGATAAAAAAAGAGAGCAAAGCCACTGAATGTTTCTAGAGACATTGTTGGAGCATAGTTTGCCAGTTCAAAGTTGAAGGAATAGTGGTTACACTACCTGGACAGGGCAGAAAAAAAAAGCTATCAATTGCTGCAAGCAGATTTCTGAGAAGGCAGGTTGTGAAAAAACCCTCAAGTGATGGCAAAATACCTGCAGCAAGTCTTGGTGGCAACAGGCACTGAGGTTTTAGTAAACACAGTAAGGCATGTACTAAATGCAGAAGGTTTCCATGTCAGGACTTCAAGACGTACACCACTACTGACCCAAATGCACAAGAAAGCTTTGCTCCAATATGCTCAAAATAAGCCACAGAACTGGGATTCTGTTCTGTGGAACAAAACTGTAACAAGGAAAATCCTTAATAAAATGAATGGAACACGTTTGAAGAACGGTTAACAAATTTAAACCTCTTTAGTTTAGAAAAAAGTTGCCTCAGAGGGTATCCGGGGCCAATACAAACCACTGTCTGGAAATCTATTCACAAACAGGACTATACATAGGACACAAGGTAAAATTGCCATTTTATTCACTGAAAAATTAGATTTAGTATAAGACAAAAGAAAGGTTTTTTTTTTACTGTAAGAACTATAAGAATGTGGAATTCTCTGCCTAAAGAAGTGGTTTTATCAGAGTCGATACAGATGTTTAAACAGCAACTAGATGCATACTTACAACAACATAATAATTCAAGGATATACGTTTTCAATTGCAGAGAAAAGAGAAAAGTGACCAATAGGGGGGAAAAGAGGAAGAGTAATACAATGTATATATTAATATAGTATTAATTATATAATATATACATTGTTTTCTGTTCCTCCTTTTTTCTCTCTATTGCCACTTCTCACTTGATAAAATCAATATTAATTAAGCATCTTTTTTGGGGGGGGGGGGCAAAAGGGACAGAAGTTTAAAACATAAAACAAATGGACATACTTGTCCATTGTTCGGTTGATGATTCAAAGTTACAGAATTACAGAAGTTTAATTATTTCTCTATCATAGTTTTCCTTTCTACTTTATAAAGTGTCATTCTATATGGCTCGCCGTTTCACCGCTTCATTGTCTTTATTGTATTTTCAAATTGTTTTGATAAGAAGAGTATTTAAGGTAAAGTCTTGCCAATGATTTTTAGTGCACTCGTATTTTATTGTGATCCGCTGTATATATTCTTCTTTTTCATATATTGCAGTCCTTTATCTGAGGCTGAATACATCTAGAAATTCTATTATGTAGGACACCCACATTCCCATGTAGGTACCAATGTAATACACATGCTTATTTTTCCTTCAAAGAACTTCAACAAATGTATGTTTTTAAAGGGATTATCCAGGTGTCATCACAAATTTTAGATTAAATAATTTACTGTGTTTTTATATGCCCAATTTTGCATATTTTGCCTTATTCTGTATCTGAATATTCAATTTCCTCTATTGAAACACATATAATGCTTACTGTTGTAACATAGAGCTACTTTTCATTGCTTGGTTGAATATATCCATCATTTCATCCTCGGAAGAACGGAAAGAGAGACTCTATTGGTCAAGCTAGTATTACTTATTTTTGCATATTTTCATAGATTTAGTATGTCTGGAGTGTGCCTTTAATAATTTTCAACGCACTCCTTAAAAAAAACTACTTTGTTCTACAAAAGTATGTCTGCCTCCTAAATTCTACAACCATTTGCCAATGTCAGAGCCGGCCCTGCAAAAGTCCCATTGGATCCACTGGACCCAGGTAACCCATGAATGCACCTTTTCTCTGCTGTGAAGGTGCCCACTTCTTTAGGGCTCTTCTCGGGCGGTCAGGGGGGCCTGATCTAGGTAACAGCTATGGATACACCGACTACTTTCTGTTATCATGAACTGCGAGAGGGCAGTTATGATGTCACAATACTGCCATTGTATGATCATTTTTATCCTTCAGGATGAATATATGTACAAAGTAATGCAATGTTTCTGACTGATGTTTTTTTTTTTTTTTAGCCGAAGGAGACATGATACATTTTTCAAGAATTAAATCAATTTGAAGTCTACATTATGGAATGAAAACTCTGTTACAAATAATATTTTTTTTTTTTTTACTGGTTTCAGAACGAACTGTTGTGATTACCCCTAAATCTAACGATTAAAAAAATTGGGCTATATGCAGCACCAATTTAAAATTATACATTAGCAATGTATTGATATCATGTTGCTTCACAGGCTTGGAATGTTGACTTCCCTTCTGTGATATAGACATCATCATCCCTCTCATTTTAACCATACCCTTTTCCATATCAACCCTGTTGCCACTTCACTTATATATTAGTAATGTTCCCCTTGACCTGCAATTACTTTACATGGAAGCTTGGTTTTGTAATATTGCCAGTTTTACTCACACTATCTCTTCTACCTTCACAATAAATTGCCCCTCCCCAAGTAAGGTTCTCTATTCCTTTCTGTTGTCTTCTTTTACACTTCTAACATATGTGATGTGTGCTCATATCATTGTAACCTGTAGCAGAATAACTGATAGTGATGTGAAGCTTATCAAGCACTAGTGTGCATTTACTCTGACCTCAGTTAGTGACTACCGACTGTCAGCAGATTTGGGGAAATGTATCAAACAAAACAAGTATTATTTTGTGTGAAAAGTGCTAAATACTTCAAAACCTCCCAAGTTTATACTGTCAATCTTCCTAACATCATTTTTTATTCAGCACTACCTCCCCCCTTGAGTGAGTGCCACCACAGAGGCTTCTGATTGGCAGTGGTGGCTCCTGTTCATCACAAACCATTTTTATCAGGTAGTCATTCGGACATTTTCACAAATTGTATACACTGTCTAGTCAATCAAAGGAAAACGCATGACAAATAAAAGCTCAAAACACATATTTAGAATTTCCATTTTGAGTAAATAAACTTATTGATAACTTAAATGGTTTTTCTAAATGAATTGTATAATTGTATTCTATAGGGTCACACCGGAAGGTAATATATTGTGTACCCCTCTGTCACTCAATGGGTAAATCTATAATCCACTACATAAGGCGAATGTCAGTGTAGCTCATGATACTTTTATTATTCCATAAGCAATGAGATCCTAGACATTGCCTTGTTGAGCAGACAATAAATGGCAGTGGATGCCTGCGGGTTTCAGAACTTAGCTCTAGTATCTGATAAAGTTAATAGAGTAGTTGAATTTTTCAACTCATTAGATAAATGTTGGAAATCCAGCTGGAGGCTCTGGTTAATCCAACTCTGAATATGTTAATCAAGACAATCAGTAACCTATCCTCTGAGGCACATAGTCACTGGCTGGGCTCCTGTGTCTCGTCTTATTGGTTTCCAAGATGCAACCTCTCTTTTCTCTTCCTGCTCTGAGTTATCTGCAAGGCAGCGCTCGTCTTTGCAGGTCGTAATAAAAAGGGACAGATAAAATTGAGAGGCTTAATGTCAACCCAATGTTGGGCCGTGCTGGGTTTTAAGCAACGCACATTCCAGCTTAGGAGCTGTTCCTGCACCCTGCTCTAAGGCTGGATTAATGTGGTTACGTTAATAAGACACAAGTAAAATCTGCAATCATTTGTAATTAACTCTCACTTCCATCCTCTTGAATGATTTGAATATTTTAGCTTTTATTAAAAGTCTAGAATTATTCTGTATGACGCGTGCACACACACACACACACACACACTCTTTATTAGCAGAAATTGTATATCATTCAGCACACCTCTGTACATGCATTCATATATATATATATTTATATATATATATTTATATATATATATCGTAGACTTGTGCATATCTATCCATCTTTTTTTGCTGCCCATCAAATTAAATGGGAATTCCCGTGCTAAGTAAAATTGGACCAATTAAAATAAATGCAAATTTTGGTATATACTAAGCTGGATTGTTCCATTTTTTTTTGGGGGGGGGGGGGGGGGGGGGTTGTGCAATAGAAGATAACTAACCAAAGGTTAGACTATAGCCAGTATTTTGTTACATGAATATTGGTGGGGGCAAGGAAGAGGCATTATTTGAACTGTGTTTTGCAGTAACATTTATTGGGTATAACCTTGACATGTGAGCACAATGTAGCACAATGTTTAGAAAACCACAGGCTGGTTTAATATGTAGGATTTTATTTTTTGTATAGGAGAATGAAAATCTAAAACTTCACTTTGTAATATTTAGACAGACCATAGTGGCAGCTATAGTGATACAGGTTAGGTCTAATACTTCATTGGCTGATATTATTTAAACTTTATACTCAATAGCTTGCATGTTATAAACATATATGGCTCCTGCCTTTTATACCAGGACCAACACTAGTATCTTCTGAACAACTTGAGACAGGTAGGGACTAAGGAACTAAGCTCTAATAGTTTATAGTAAATGAACCAAGCGGCTTGTGTAAAGAAAAATAAACGGTATGTAATTGTATGTTACAATATACCTTTATTTTATCAATTATAAAGTTGACATGCGTATCACTGGGGATGCACTGGGTCATGTAGTAGTTCACGGTAAACCTTTGAAGTGCTCAGTTTATATGATTGCACCTTGAGCTACTAAGAGACTGACATGTCTCATCCCTGCAATGGACTAGAGGTGAAACTTGTAAGTATAACTTATTAAAATATTAAGAACAATTGTTAGAATTCTAATAATGCACAAAATATGCTCTACATGAGTATTTTCATTTATTTTGCATTTTATGAAAGGTACTCAAACTGGAAAAGGGATAATTAAGGCTATGCAACTTTCTGCACTCCAGATGTTTTGGACATCTCTTATAATGCTCTTAAAGCCATAATGCTAGCAAAACATCAGGGTAGATGTAGTCCATAAAATCTTGAGTGCTAAAGGTTGCCTCCCCATGATAAAGTGGCTCATGCTAGACTTGGAATTCAAGAGTCCGTGGGCTGTTACTATTTTGTGTTAGGATTTTACATATTTCTCACAAAATGTCAGCAGGGCAATTGATAGCCTTTTATACACTTGCCAAACAAACAGTTGTTGGTTTGGTAAATTGTGATAGGGAAAATGGACTCAATGACCTTTTGGTAATTTTTCCATCCCAACTGTAGTTTCTTATTGCTCTACAGAAGAGATGGTACAGCACTAGAGAAGGTGAATGGCTCTGAATTGGTGGGTTTGCTTTACTCTCAGGAGGAGCATCTATAAAAGGATGGGTTAACAGTAGAGTAATCGTACTTTGTAAAGGAGTGCATTCGAAGGTGTCTTGAGTAACCTTTCAAACTGAGGATTCTTGGAGGAGGAAATATATCTACTTATAGGATAAAAAAAATATAAATGTATGTAAAATTTATTTAAACTCAGGTTAAATAATTAACATTTTACTCATTGCAAAAAAGCTTATTACTTGCAGAATATCATTGTTAGCCCATTATGCAGCAGTAATTAAAAGAAAATATCTCTGTAGCCCTACACTTTTCTATATTAGTTATTTCTTGTCATCCTAAATTGATCAGAGGCACCGTTACTAAAGATAACAAACTACTGCTTCTGGTCAACATTTCACACAAAAACTAAACAAAACAGCATCTACTTGTTGGAAATTATGAAACCTAAAGCCAAACATAAGACTTAGATCATCAATTTCCTGTATCCTGATGTATCATGATTCAACAGATAAAATGTATATGTGTTGCCTTGCTATATTTACAGTGTACATATAATATTATTGCATTGACTTTGCTAATGTAGATATCTAAGCTCACTGTATGTGTAATTATTTATTCATTTGCCCTTCATGCATTGCAGTTTTGGTGGTATAACTATTGCAACTATGCTGTAGGTCACGGGTAGCCAACCTTCGGAACTAAAGATTCTGTGGACTACATCCCCCATAATGCTCTTACTGCCATAATGCTGGCACAGCATCAAGGAAGATGTAGCCCACAACATCTGGAGTGTTAAAGGTTGCCTACCATTGTTGTAGGTTAAGATTGTTATAAATATCCAGCAATTTTATAAACTCTTAGTTTAGTCGGCCACCAGTAATACATCTTGTCTCCCATTTCAGAGATATATAATATCCACGAGTTTCCTTTACTATACAGACTCCAGAGTGCTGACTGTTGCTCTTTACATCTGGGATGACCTATTACTGCATTGCCAAAGTCACCCCCAGTTTGCTCTCTTTTTAATTTTTTACTTTCCATCTTTATTCTGCCCCCCTCCTACCGCTAGGAGACAGACTTTAAAAAAAATCCATTTCATTTGATTTTATTTCTACCTATGAAACAGAGAACTGCAGATTGAAAGCATTCAAGGGCCATTGAAGATGGGAAGAAAAGAGGCCTTCCGAGTTTTATTAGAAATAAAGATCCGCAATAAAAATCAATTTCTGCCTCTTTATGCAGTTTAAATGACAAAGTAAGAAACCATTGTGCCCCAGCAAAGTAATTCAGCAGAGGGGAGAAGGGATGCGACCTGCAGTTGGCAGATTTAAATGTGATATGGTCTCCCTAGATAATAGGACAAATGCTTTATTTTCACAGAAGGAGGGGTTAGCAAAGGAAGAGAAAGCTAGATGTGATTTCTCTCGGAACTGAGCTATGTTTTCACTAGAGAGTTATTACAGAAAGGATACAGAATACTTTGGGGTATGATCAGAATTGGGCTAATTCGATGTTTAGACCTAATTAGAAAGAGAATCTGTATTATTACATGTTGCAGAAACATGTCATATGATAACATTAAAAAACTTAAGGTCCAAGTGTTCTTTCAGTCTTAGGACATATGTTACAATTCTCCCAGTTCCATTTCTGCATACTTTGTTTTTTTCATCTCTCTTTTGTCCCCTAGCTCATTCCATCACTTTCCCTAATTATTATTTTTTCAGTTTCATTTCCTATTTACCTTTTCCCAATGCTTATCCAGCTAAATTGCACCAGTAACAGATTTCCAACTCTTAATGCAAACTTTTTCTTTTTTTACTACCGTTTAATTCGTGTTATAGCAATAGTTTCCAACTCTTAACCTCTGAAATTAGGCAAGCAGAGAAGTACCTCCAGGTATATGTCACATTTCAGATAACGGTACATTTCAGAAGTGCAGAAGGACCTTAAGGTACAATGTACATTGCAGGAACTAATGGTAATTGATAGGCTCCGTCAGATGTACCCCATGGGGAAGATAAGCCATATAAACTCAGCATTAGTTAAATATTTTGTCCAGTTCTCGACTCTCCTTCATTTCCTTGAATGCAATTTAATTTCACTCTAAACTCCACTTCTTCTCTTAGTATCACATTCTTTATTCCCATTTCATGTTCGTGATCTACAGCTCTACCTGCTCTTCATTAATGTTTATTTTAAACTTTTTTTTTTTGTTTTCGTCATCTTCTCATGTTCTCCATTAATTCCCCAGACATTTGTCCACCTACTTATGTGCACTCATGCAACTTTCTATAATTCTCCCTTTTTTTTTTTACCTGTTATGTCACGGTTCTGTTTCCCCATCTTTTTTACCCTACTTATTTTCACTTTTCATTTTACATCTTCTAACATCTTTCTGTTATCAATAACTGTGAAAAAAGTGTAAAACTGTGAAAAAAGCAGTGCCGAGTCACTTCACACAACACAAAATAAAGTGTAATCTCAAACAAACCAAGGAATTACTGTAGTAAGTGTGCACAATAATAGATTAGATAAAGCATTACCATACAAATGGACTATGAAACAACCTAGAATTAAGTATAAAAATAGATCATGGTGTAATGATTAAAAGAGCTCATTAAAATATAACAGTGGTTTACTTGTTCCACTCACATGCTGCTGAGCCACTCACATGCTGCTGAGCCACATATAGCAGCTCAAACCTTATGGTATCAATAAATGGTGTAATTTTGTAGTAACTTGGCTGATAAGCTTTGCCAGTTCCATCAATCACTTCCCTCTTTTACATGGATCAGGAAGAATGAAACCTTTTAAAATAAATGACCACTTTATTTGGACACAATAAAATATATAGTGAACTTTCAAAGGACTAATAATTTTTTGTTTGTACTTCTTTTTTTTCTTTTTTTCTTTTTTACTTTTTTCCTTTTTTTCCTTTTTTTTGCAATTTTTGTACAGATTTTTATATTCATTATTTCTATTTTCCAATTTTTTATATATACTTTTTTTTCCAATGAGAATCACCAAGGAATGCATCCATCTGAACATTTGTCAATGTAGATTATTGTACATAGCCTAGGATGTGTGTATATATATATGAGTATTTGTATCATAGATGAATTTTCAAGGAGTTTATGATTTATTTTCTATTTGTGTACCAGATATGTAGTAACCAATGGATAAGTGATTTATCAATTTTGATGAACTAGTACATTATGAAGGAGTTCATCAGAATGCAATAGTGTACATATGTTGTAGATGAATGAATTTAGATAACTAGTGTATAATAAATCAATTTCACTTTTTTTGCATATCAAATAGAGACTCTCTTATTATTTTTTCATGCATACGATGATGCATATGAGTGCGGTATTTAATTGTTGTTTTGTATATATTATTGAGGTCATTGATGGGGAATACCTCCAATTACCTGCACCGTTCAGTAATTGAGTGCCAACACAATTAATAATTTTGTATATCAAAGCATGAAGTCCATGCACAACACGTTTCGACTCGATCGTTCTTCATCAAGGTGCATACAAACAAGTCTCACATCTTTCTCCTTATATATGGTAATTTCAGTAAATGCAGCATCTTAATTCCTAGTTTTCCCACAATTTACTGGACCTTTTTCTTCCTCATTTCTGTCCATATCATTACGTCCAAATGTCCGGACGTCATCGTGTATATTCTGTGTTCCCCTATCTTTTTTCCAATTATCTGTCACAACGTTCCATAGGGCTTCATGTTTGCCTTGATTTAATCTAGGATACAGGAGTAGTCTCACGTTATTTGGCATAGATCAATCATTCACCCCTAGGTTAACCCCTAGGTTAAGCCCCCAAGTTTTTGTTGCAATGTAACGGGCTCCTGTAAACCTTTTTATCAATTATTTTATCTTATACCTTTCCCCTCTATTTTTTTTTTCTTATGAAAGTTCAATGTCTTTGTCTGTTTTATTTTCCAGCACTATACTACTTGGGAGAGCTAATGCGTATGTGTTACAATATACATATATCATACATATATCATACATATATCATAAATGTTACCATATGAATTAGCAGAGATATTAGTATTTATTTTATGCTACAATTCTTATCCAGAGTGTTTTACAAAGTTTAGAAATTACTTATTAGAAATATATAAAAGGAAAAAAAAATACATGAGCAAACCTTAATCATGATTACATGGTTAAAGGGACACTATAGACGACCAAACCACTTCATCACAGTGTAGTGGTCTGGGTGCAATATCAATGTCCCCTTAACCCTACAATGTAAAACATGTCAGTTTCAGAGAAAATGCAAGAATTAATTTGCAGGTTTAACTTCCTTTGAGTGGCTGTCTTCCAGTTAACTCTGTGAAATAATGCTGGACATTCTCACGCTTTGCATGAGGACGCCCAGGATCTTTAAATCTCCCATAGGAAATTATTGATTCAATGCTTTTCTATGGAGAAGCCCTAATGTGCATGTGGCACTAGCTGTGCATGCTCATTAGGTTCCCCCATCGCACAATGTTGAAGGAGGACACAGAGCAAGCATCGAGGGACATCAGCACTGTTAATATGTAAGTGAAAAAAGTGTTTTTAACTCTTTCAACACCATGAGGGTGGACCTTTAGCTTTTGCCTTTAGCTATTGGCAGAAGGACACTATAGCATTAGAAATACAATTTTGTAGTTTAATGTAGCAGTTTTGGTGTATAGATCATGTCCCTGCAGTCTCATTGCTCACTTCTCTGTCATTTAAGAGGTAAATCAATTTGATTACAAATCCCTAGTCACACCTCCCTGCGTGTAACTTACACAGCCTTCCTAAACACTTCCTGCAAAGTGAGTTCTAATGCTTATACTTCCTCTATTGCACATTCTGTTTAATTTAGAATTTTTTTTATCTGCACTGTTAATAGCTTGCTTGAAATTGCAGGAGCTTTTTATGCATTATTAAAGTTCAATTTACAGAAGAGGAGATAAAAACTTCTAAATTAAGTTAACATCTACTTGAAAATGAAACAATCGTTTTTTTTTCATGGAGACTGTCTAAGTCACAGCCAGGGGAGGTGTGGCTAGGGCTGCATGGATAGAAACAAAAGTGATTTAATTCCTAAATGAAAGAGAATTGAGCAGTTAGATTTCAGAGGCATGATCTACAATGATTGTATGTACTTGATCCCCTGCTGATTTTGACTGTTTGCCCACTGACAAAGAAATGACCAGTCTATAATTTTAATAGTAGATGTATTTTAACAGTGAGAGACAGAATAACAAAAAAAATCCAGAATAACGCATGTCAAAAAAGCTATAAATTAATTTGCATGTCAATGAGTGAAATAGGTATTTGACCCATTTAACTTAGTACTTGGTGGCAAAACCCTTGTTGGCAGGTCAGACGTTGGCCACCAGGTTTGCACACATTTAGGAGGGGTTTTGTCCCACTCCTCTTTGTAGATCCTCTCCAAGTCATTAAGGTTTCGAGGCTGCCGTTTGGCAACTCAAACCTTCAACCCCCTCCACAGATTTTCAATAGGAATAAGGTCTGGAGACTAGCTAGGGTAAAGAGTTTGATTTTGGTCACATTTGACCACAACACTTTCACCTAGTTCTCCTCTGAATCATTCAGTTGTTCATTGGCAGACTTCAGATGGGACTGTATATGTTTTCTTGACCTTACGGGCACTGAAGGATTTCAGTCCTTCACGGCGTATTGTGTTACCAACTGTTTTCTTGGTGACTATGGTCCCAGCTGCCTTGAGATCACTAACGAAATCCTCCTGTGTAGTTCTGGGCTGATTCCTCACCGTTCTCATGATCATTGAAACTCCACAAGGTGAGATCTTGCATGGAGCACCAGACCGAGGGAGACTGACAGTTATTTTGTGTTTCTTACATTTGCAAATAATCGCACCAACTGTTGTCACCTTCTCACCAAGCTGCTTGGTGATGGTCTTGTAGTCCATTCCAGCCTTGTGTAGGTCTACAATCTTGTCCCTGACATCCTTGGACAGCTCTTTGGTCTTGGCTATGGAGGAGAGTTTAGAATCTGATTGATTTATTTCTTCTGTGGACAGGTGTCTTATATACAGGTGACGAGCTAAGATTAGGAGCACTCCCTTTAACCCCTTAAGGACCAAACTTCTGGAATAAAAGGGAATCATGACATGTCACACATGTCATGTGTCCTTAAGGGGTTAAAAGAGTGCTCCTAATTTCAGCTTGTTACCTGTATGAATGACACCTGGGAGCCAGAAATCTTGCTAATTGATAGGGGATCAAATACTCATTTCCCTCATTGAAATGCAAATCAATTTATAACTTTTTTGACATGCGTTTTTCTGGATTTTATTATTATTATTTTTTTGTATACAGCCAAACTGCTTCATTAAGCTAAAGCTGTTTAGGTGAACATAGTGTCCAAGTAAGATTTCCATTTAAAACATTGTATTTGTGGGGCTGTACTGCCCTTAATAAATGTATTCTCACTATTTAAGACTATTTATGGAGGCTATTAGTTTCCAGGTCAAATCCAAATTATTAACAGGCTCACGCCATACAAAAAGCAAACTGAAAATTATTTAATGCATTTTTGGGTCTTGTCAGTGAGATATAGCTGATACCTGTTTAGGCACAGTGACCAAGGGGTCCATATCTGAATTACCCATTCACCATAGAGTGAACTAGGGCAATTTTTTAACAAACAAAAACAGAGAAAATACTGAGAAAAAAACAGCAACTTAAATAACTAGAGAATCAAAGTCCTGTCTTGCATAACTCAAATGTATCAAACTGTGTGCTATACGTTCTATATTACTTCAATGCATTTGATAAAATCTGATAATAGCATAGTGTCCTGCATCAGGTAATTGTATTTATTGTATGTGGAAGCTTGGTGGCATTATTGTTAGTTCTGCTACACAGAACTTTTTGGAATATGTTCTTCAACCTTTTTTTGTTATCCTGCTAAGCGATTTGTGGACACTTTGTAACCTGCACAATATGATTAATATAGCAGCAATTTGTTTCTGGATGTCTATATGTTGGGAATGCAATGATATCAAGAAAAAGAACAACACGAGATGCTAAGAATACTTATTAACCACATATTCAAAAACAAAAATGATGAAAAGAAAATATCACTGGTCCCTGTCGTATACATATTAAACAGAGACTAATATTTTGATGTCAAATACTCAGTAGCAACTGGTGGATAATAAGTTAGACAGAACTCCCCTCAATATTCAGAATGTAGAGTACCTGTTAGATACGTATCTGCATAATCGAGTGTTCGTAACTCTTGCTCAACAGTACGAATTTTACTGACCAGTAAAGACCAAGATGCTTAATATCCCAAAAATTAGCTGATATGCTCATTTTTAAAAAGCATTAAATGTTTAACATAAAATTGAGTTTACCTCCAGCTCTCGATCACAAACACCTTACACGCCCTACGACTTCTTTGCCTTTCTTTTTAAAAGAAATGGCTTTTTATCTAATATTTTTTCTTTTTTTTTATTCCTTGCTACAGTCATCTCAGCACAGATAGTGCATGTGGGCACATTCATTTTTCAGTCTGGAAAACTTGACACTAAGGGGATTATTCAGTCTTAGACTTTCTCAAGTCCCTGGTAATAGCCAGCAGGGGAGTGAGAGAAGCGATAAGACCAACGGGATGGCAAAGGGAGGGTCGAGGGAGAGCAAAGGGGGGTATGAAAAATAGGAGACTAAGGGAATAGCAAACAACTGCGTAAAATGCTTGCATAAACACCATAAATAAGATTTAGCTATTTTGCTTTTTTCTTACCATCAGCACTAAAGAGAATAAAGAAGTGATGGGAGAAGCTTTGCAGACCTTTTTAAGATGTTTCTGCTGAGGTACAGTAGAATATGAGATTCAGGCTGCAAGCTTATCATTTTTCTGAATATACTTCATCCATGCTGAAAATATCTCATCTTCCTTGAATGATTAATTATAAAAAAAAGCTTCTGTGACTCAGCTCATATGAGCTCTGCAACTGCCACCACTGAGTGTCCGTACTAATTATCTGAATCTGTGTCAGTTAACATTCAGACTTTCAAGAGACTCTTTATACAGGGTAATGTTTGGTGTAGAAGCAGAGTAAAGCTAGAACTATTACTCAGGAACCCAAATTGTGCACATGGCCTTCGCATTGTAGTCCATTCGCCAGTTCTAATTTTATACGAGACAGTGATGCTACAGTAAGTACTGCAGACACTGGGACCTAGTTAATCTGATGAACTTGTTCTGAGCATTGTGGACACACTGAAATAGCATAAGTACTTGCTTTTGGGTCGTGGTAGGAATTATAAACCAATGAACTAGAGCAAGTAAAGAACACTAGAGCATAACTTGAAGTTGGAGAAAGAGGTCTTTAGAAGTAACTAGAAGTTGATTTTGCTGGAAAATGTTTTTCTTCCAAACAAATTGTTAGATGCATGGTATACTAAGTAAGCAGAGGTAACATGGAGAAATGATGTTGGGGATCTTAGTTAAATTTGGTAGGGTTGAACTAAATTTCATGGATACATGGTTGTTGGACTTCCAGTGCGATAAACAGATTTACTAGATTGCTCGTCTTTTCCAGATCCCATTCCACTCTTTTTATACATGCTCTTTTAAATTTTTATTTTATTTTAACATGTTTCACCCTTTCATTAGAAAGGGCATCATAAAAACATAATGCTCAAAAACCCAAAAACTCACCATTCCCAACATCATAAACTATGCTACAGGAGAAAATATTTAAAAAAAATGTTTGTATGTGGTGGAGATGTGACCTGGTGCATGAGGGTGACAATGACAATGCACGTTACTAAGTAGATGAATGTCATTGGAATTACATCTATATACAAATCAGTGGGTGGTGTGAATGTAACTAAGAGGGTGGCTGTATTTGATGGCAACGGGCTGGATGGTTGAAGGAAACAGGTTTGTAGTATGTTACAGTTAATGGACCTAAAGCCATGCATACGTCTAGTTGGTTGGGTGACTGTAAAATTAAAATCTACAGAATCTACCTTAGCTCACCCTGAACTTGTGTTATATGGTTTGCAGTCCTTAAAAGATTACAAAAGCAAGACAAAATGTTTTGAAATAGAACTTTAAAACATCTGCTGTCAAAATCACTGAATCTATGTTATTGGAAAAACTCACTTGACAGCCAGCCTATGGTTAGTCAAGAGTTAAGGCTTTTGTAGTACAGTAACAACGAAGGAACTGCTGATAGGACAAGATGGTTTTACTAACATGAGCAAGAACTGATTTTGGTGTGTCTTTGTGTTCCCACTGAGCACTTTGTGAGATCGGAATTGTTCTTTTCCTCAATGTTATTCACTAGTATGTCGAATTTTATTGCACTTATTGTAATGTTTGTATAGCCACTGCACTTACTGTACCTTCACCATACTGTAATGTAACCTGTAAAGTACTAACTACACCATATAACAGAACAGACACCAAATAGGCTATTTAACAGAACAGGCAAGCAAGGTCATTAATTAATGAAGGTCAGGATAGATACAAAGATACACATAAATGATAAACTTGCCAAGGTTCGAGTAAGTCAAATTAGAATAGACCATAGGAAGACAAATCACAGAACAACAATATACTTGACAAATCAGCTTAAGGTCTACAGGAATTGAAAAGACAATGAGTATAGAGCAGTGTGGGTCTAGTTCAGCATCATTCCAGGTGCACAATGTTTTGTGAGTACATTTTTTTTTACTTTGCCAGAAGGATGCCAGCAATGTTGGGTAATTTGTAAAAATTCCAAATCACATATCTACCTGCTCAGTATTTCTCATGTACCCAAAAAACTTCATTAAGCAAGAAGTAAAATTGTATACTATATCAAGCTGAACATTCTGCCTTTCCTGATCTATTGTGCTCTATAGAGTGTGAGTATAGAGTATTCATATTGCACTTAATGCTCCCAATGGGAACTTTATATTATATACATTTATAGGGAACATAAAGATTAGTGGTGCTGTGTATCATTAAATACCACACATATAAATAACTGAGTTTGCACATTAAATGCACTGGAAATCTATGGCTGTAAAAAAAAAAGTGTGTTCATATAGATGACACGAGTATGGAGACATTACAAATATTCCACCAAAAGACCATGTTGATTTTCAAATACCCTTATATATTCATAGGCATAGGGTGGATGTTGTCCTTAACCCCTTAAGGACCAAACTTCTGGAATAAAAAGGAATCATGACATGTCACACATGTCATGTGGCTTAAGGGGTTAAATAAACATTCAAAATAAAATTATTTTATACTCACATTCATTAGATTAATGTAAGGATAGCAAAAGAGGGTACATGAACAAATGATGGATCCAATACCATCCACCAAAACCTACCTCTGGAACCTGAAGACTGATTAAGCAGACAAAGCAGCACAAGGGAACCCACTGAAGGAGAACACTGAATTAGGAGTAGGCATTTATAGTGACACAGGTAGTAAAATGCCACCACAGTGTTGCTTTGGCCCATTGGGCCCAGTGGTACAACTTCTGGGTTGTATCTGCAACAAGGTATAATGTACAAGTTCTCATAGTCTCTGTTATTGTTGCAATGCATTTGTTTGGTCTCTCCCTATGCTGAAAAGGTAATCCAGACATGCTCAATATGTCTAGAGTGGTATCAGCTACACCTCACTGACTTGGCCTAAAGGAGGCTGAAACAATCATCTGGGGGTTACTGTATCTCTTGTGCATTTTGGTTCTGGACTGTATTTATAGTGGGAGCAGTCTGATATGCAATGGCATAGGTTCTCTTTGTACAATGGCACAAGTAAGCAAAAACGTTTTCGAGACCTGAGCTGGGACTAGCCAAAAGGATAGCTACTGGGTTTATCTAAGCTTTTGCCCATTCTCAGAGTTCTAATGTTTTCTGTTTTTGTTATAATGCATAAGTTATTAATGAGCATGTCTACTAAAAGTAATCAAAACTGCAAGTAGATTGTCACATCACTTTACACTAGACATAGGTCTAAATCAGTTAGTACTATGTTCCTTTAATGTCCAGCAGAAATTATACATCAACAGAATCTTCCTGCTGAATGTTTTTTTTAATGATCTATGCACCAATGGAAAGTTTCTGCTAAATATTTTAACTCTATTCACCAATGGAATGTACTTGCTAAATGGTTTTTTTTTTTTAATCCCTCTGGTTTTATCTCGTTACATTATGCATAGCTATAATTTCTCTTTATACATGACCACAACCTGTTAGCAAGCTGCAGACTAGCAGAAGGGAGCCACCAAATGTAGATTCCTGGATCCATATTCATGTGAGGTACATATACATTTCCAAATTGCCAAACTTTCATTTTATAATAATCAAGTTGATGGTGAATTTAGAGAAACTCAAACTCGAGTAAAAATACCAATTTTGGGAAGAGTATTGTCTATAAAAACCATCTTACTTGAACTTAGTTTAGTTACCACCATCTGCTTACCATGAGGGTAAGTGTCTATAAACATCACTTTACAGTCTTTTTTAAAAAAATAGAGGTTCGGCATAGATTATACAATGTTATTAGAAAGTGTCAGGATTGGCAGGATTTATTCTGTCAATTTAACCCTTGCAGTGCTCAGTAAAATCAACGATACTGGCATGACATGCACAAGTACCTTATAATCCCCGTTTCTTCGCACATTTACTGCAATGGGGTTAAACGTATGTGAAATACTTGCCCCGACTCCCGGAGAGACATTTGAGCTCTGCATTTCACACCAGCCACCGAAATCCTTCCTCACATCAGATCAAGCTAAGTTGTTACATCTAAACCTTGAAGGAAAAAGAGAAATCAAAGCCGTTATTATGGAAGAATGATTCTCCCAGCGCAGTTTAGCTTAAGGCTAAAGAGTTAATCCAGCTCCTGGAAAATGAGAGATGGTGCTTTTAAAAGCCTTTTATGCCCTGAGTCTTATGATAATTAGCCCTGCCCCGGAGCTAGCTAATACTGAGCCACTCCAATTTGAAATGGATCTTGAGACACTGCTGAGGACCTTAATCCTCATCGCACAATAATAACTCAACTAATTCACTGAGTAAACACTTTCTACAGTCACTTACAAGCTGTTTTCTTTTCACTTCAATAGCAATGATGACTTTTCAAAGGCTGTGTAAGGAAACAGAAACTTTATTTCAAGCATCCTCTTTAAGAAGACCCTGTCTTTCGTTATCTCTGAGAGGGCTGAACCCTCGTGCAACAGGCACCTTAAACTATATAAGCAACATGCATGCACACAATAGGTAATTCACGAGACATATTCTCCCTGGAAGTATGCTGTGTTTCATGCCAGGACCATTCTTTGTCACTAAAATACTTCATATCCACATTTAAAAGTATTTTTACCCTTGGTAACATATTTAGATAACGTCTGTAAGGCAGTGGAAAAATGTATCTGGTGTTCATATTCATATGATCATTTTCAAACATCACATCACTTCAACATCACTTTTACTTTTGGCATGGATTTATACTTCCTAACATACACATACATTTACACACATGCACGTGAACATGTATGCCCACACTTGCATGCACACATACACACACATACATATATTATAGAATAAATAAATGCTACATTTATACAAAAATCTATATATTTTAAAAATATATTTTGGTTCACATACTTAAAAAAATATTGAATGTTTATTAAGTATTGTTCTTTTAACGCACAAGGAGTTAACAATTGTTGTTTCTTCCCAATAGGGTTGGCAGACTGCCATAGGAATACATTCTGGCCAGCTTTCCCATGCCCATTAAACCAGATCTGCCAAGCTAAGATTGATTTCTTTAATAAAGGTTTCAACAGGTTTTTTGGTCCTCATGGAGATGCAGACAAGCAATACTGACAGTGGGTCTGGTGTTTGAAGACATATGTGAGTACATATTCAATGTTTGCTCTATGCATTTCTTGCACGGATTATGTGGATTGCACACAAACGCATGCATTCACTCTATTGGCTTTTTCATGCAGCAAAAAGCATGCAAAACTTGAATAAAGCTCAAGGCAAGCTCCTACAGATCAGATTGGTAGAAAAAAAGTCAAAGGTAGTTATCCACAGACTCTATTAATTTTATCACTGTGTCCAGTGAGCCATGGTTTTAAATCATAATCACGTTCATGTTCCTTCTCACTGCCATAATCACATGTTCCTTCTTATCATAAAGGAGCGTGACACTCAGACATAGAACAGTTAACTCATGTACGGTGAAGGACTGGCAACATATGGCATAGGAAGCATAGGGTTATTTGCTAAAGTGAGAATTAAAATGAATTTCAAATTAAAGGTCAAAATTGTTGAACTGAAATCATTACTGACTGGGAGAATTATTTCCATTATTTTGACCTTAAATTTGATTCAGACTGCAGTCATTTGTAAACACTTCATAATCTGACATTCTGGTCAACCACAACTGCTGCAGTTCACTGGGAATTATCCCAATGTGTCTGTCCATTCTTGGAGACCATTGTTTTGAAGCCCACCAGCCCATTCGTAAAAAAACACTTCCTGGACAACTCTTGCCTGCTGCCTCAATCTTGTACTATGTGAACGGACATCTAAATTCACATCCTGCTACTTTAGTTTGCAGAAGGTTGGTGTGATGCAGTCCATAACTCCATTACAACCCTTCCATGCTTGCATTCTGTGGGGAGGTTGCCCCTCTGCCTCCCTTGTCAGCCCTGAATGCTCAGATATCCTTTTCAGGTATGGTAGTGGAGAAAATCATTGCTTTTGGTGCACAGATTTGGTGCACAGTATCACAGATTAGTATCACAGATTAGCTTCTAAAGCACTCTGCTGATGGTGTTCAGATATCACAGGTTTATTATTATTATTATTATTATTATTGCCATTTATATAGTGCCAACAGATTCCGTAGTGCTTTACAATATTATGAGAGGGGGGATTTAACTATAAATAGGACAATTACAAGAAAACTTACAGGAACGATAGGTTGAAGAGGACCCTGCTCAAATGAACTTACAGCACACATCAACACCCAATATATAGTAAAAACGAAAGAAAAGAAAAAGTTACCTGCGCTCTCTCCTTAATCCCTATGTATATTTAGACAAATGGAGGTCATTTAGTTGCTCCAATGGCCATTGGAGGGAATGCCCGCCTGCCAACGTCAAGCCAGAAGGGTCAGTGTTAGGACCCGCGTAGGGGGGTCTGCCTTGACCTAAATGACCTCCATTTGTCTAAATATACATAGGGATTAAGGAGAGAGCACAGGTAACTTTTTCTTTTCAAATGAGCTTACAGTCTACAAGAAGTGGGGTATAAAACACATTAGGACAGGAAATACCAAATAAATAGGGTGGGAGTGAAGAAGAGCTGGAGGAGAGAGTAGAGTACTGCCCTATAGGAGAGAGCAAGATACAGGTATGTAAGGTAGAGGTTACTCTGGGAGGCCATAAGTTTTCCTAAAGAGATTGGTTTTAAGGCACTTCTTAAATGATTAAAGACTAGGGGAGTGTCTGATGGTGGTAGGCAGGCTATTCCATAGGAACAAAAGTAAGTTAGGAGAACTGGGGTTGTGTATGTATGTGCACATCTGTGCTTTGTTTTAAAGGTGTTTGGTTTCAAAACTAAGCACAGTTATGCCACATTTAAGCTTATGACTAACAGGAACTATACAGAAAATGTACATATTTCAAAAAACGTGATTCTGATTCATATTTAACCCCTTAAGGACACATGACATGTGTGACACATGATTCCCTTTTATTCCAGAAGTTTGGTCCTTGAGGGGTTAAAGTACTTAAAATGTGATTGAATTGTCCTTTTTTTTTTATAAACCAGGAGTAGGCAACCTTCGGCACTCTAGATATTGTGGACTATATCCCTCCTGACGTTTTGTCAGCATTATGGCTGTAAGAGCCTTAAGGGAGATGGCGGAGTTTGCCTATTCCCACCCTAAACCATTGCACTTTGCATTGCTTGCATTAAACGTTCAGTACCAGGGACAGCATCTGATGTTATTTTTCCATTAGTCTTAGTAAAATCAGAACCAAGGACAGCAACAATATCCACATTTTATCAACTGTTCTAGATGGAATAGTATCTGTTAAAAACACTGTTGAAAACCTGTGAATTTTTTTATTACTGGCATTTATAAAGCACCAACAAATTCTGCAGCGCTGTGCAATATTCTACCTGCACAGACCTACAGAGCAAAAACATTCATTCAGTGGAAAATTGGGCAGACTAGATGGGTCGAATGGTTCTTATCTGCCGCCACATTATATGTTTCTATGTTTCTATGTTTCAGTCCAGATTTAAGGTTTAGTCTTATTACATTTAAATCTTTAATATGCATATAACACCTGCGTTTTAAAGCTGTTGTACATTTCTCACTCTTGGTTGGTACACTTAGAAGTGCTGCTACTGCAAGTTCCAGGTAGAATGCCACACTACATCTAAGCAGCCTGTAGTGCTCATTGCATTCGAAGCCATCAAAGGAACATCCACTACTGCAAGTGTGGCTTTTATAAGCTGGGCTGCGTATATCACATTGACACAAAGTATTTGTCCTGGGAAAGCCCACAACACATATTTCCTCACGAGATCTGTGTGGAATAAGCTTGAAAAAAGAGTTTTAACATGTTGTGTGCTTTTCAGAATGGTAACATAGGTCACATTGGAAGGGTGCACGTGAAAAAGGTATGCTTTGTATTTTAGTGGGTCTAGCTATGATTGCAAGAAATAGTTAACTATCCACTAGACAAACCCACAAGCACCTTTGTATGCCTAATATTATAAGATTATAGAAACCAAACCAGATTTAGGCACTTGAATGGCACCAGTTGACCCCAACAGTCAGTTAAAATTTAAGGTCATATTAGCCAAAGTAGAAAACAAATTCTAACTCAGCTCTGCCTCTAGTTAGGCTACTTTTTCCTTAACTTTGAAATTCTATTTGAATTCTCACTTTAGTCAATAACCCTGTTTGTTTCAGTTAATCAAACATTAATATTTGAAAGTTACTATGTAATAAATATTCTTGCTGGTTTGAGATATATTGAATGAGACATTTCGTTATATGAGTGTAAACTAATTTTTAAAATTCCAAATTCCAATCCTTTTTATTACCAAAGAGATGCATATCACATAATAATGGTCTTGTCTAGATCAAAGTGTCATGAGTTACTATGTGCAGACAATGGTGATTTCTGTGATATTGCTTTTAAGAGGCCTCAAACTTGGCATCTCCTTGTCGTATTGTTTGCGAAAATGGCAAACAATAAAGATGCCTACCAAGAAAAAATGTAAACTGTCTCAATTTGCATGAACTTGGTTTCCGATCAGCTGCGGCTTGAAGTTGGATGCCATCTTTGGGGGGGGGGGGAGAGAGGAAGGGGATAAGGTGTCAAACAACTCCAGAGCAAGCGATTGCCCACATCCCCCACCAGAAAAAGTTGACAATGAAGCATGGTCTGGGGATAACACAATGCCAGCCAGTAAAAGAGATGCCTGTGCTTTGCTTTGTGTTCAGTAAAAACTAAAATTAAGTAATCACAATTAAGTATAAACAGAAGCACTAACAACCTTTGTGTGACAGTTAGGCCCCACCTAAATATCAATGATTTCATAATAGTGATTAATTGATTTTTCAGTAATTGTGAAATGACAAATGCGTTCTCAGTTAAAACAAAATATGCTCAGATACACGTTTTTAATATGTCCCTATGTTTAGATGAAGGTCACAGGCATTAAAATAACATAATATAGATGGTACATTTCTGTAGATCCCAGTAGCTTTGATCCCTCTGTTCCTCTATTTAATAGCTCTTTAGGAATAGTCTGCTTGGGTATCAAAGGGGCACACAACCCTGTGGCATCCATTAATATTGGAATGTGGGAGTACAGCCATTTTCTCTTTAACTGAAGAATAACAAACAGTATTATCATTGTAAAACCATCTGGAGCATATGATTATCACGGAAATGTGTGGGAAAAAAACAATATTTAAGGAATTAATCATTTCTGTGCATAGTCACAAACATCAATGTCCTTAGTTTACTTTTGTGGGGGAGATCCTAAAAGGGAGGGAAAATTAGATCTTGTGGTGTTTTTTTTTTGATGATTTCCTCAGATGATAACTCTTCAATCTTTTGAAATAGCCATAGGCAAAACTTAGCTCAATCTCTGCATATACAAATACAAAATTATTATTTTATATATAAATATTTTCTTCTCCAGCCTCTGAGATTGCCATGCTGGTTCAGTGCAGTATCAGGCTTCATAACGGACAATTATAAGATGGCTGCAGTTACGTCTGAGGCGACATTCGTGCTTGATAAGGTTCAAGGAGCATAATAGGAAGCAGGACTGGCATAATAGGATGCAGTCAGGAGACAGACATTCACTTAATGCAAAATAGCAAGCTATTTTCCCTTTAGAATTCCTTTCCATTTTCCTTGCATATGAAGAGAAAAAAAAATACAGCTCTCTATAGAATTCTATATTTCTGTGTACCTGAAAACAGATTATTTTGCTTCTGGTAATAATATGAAGAGAGGAAGTTAAATTGTATTAATTTTCAATGCCTTATTATATTTAATGGCACAATAAAGGCAGAGTTTCTCAAAAGTATACTAAGAATCAATAAAGAATTTGTTTTCTGTGAAAGGGAAAAAAGATCTGTGGGTCGTGGATTGACAGGTAATCTGTCAATTTTACTGGGTGTCATAAGAATGTGACACCATATGCATTCAGTATGTCTACAGTATATGCTAAATATACATGTTTTTTTGATTTTTTTTATTTAAATAGTATTATCAGATAGAGTCTAAATTAATGTGTGTCTACTCTTAAAGGGGAACTTTATTACAGTAAAAAAAAACTGAAAATCGTAATTTAGTAGATGTAGCCCCATCAAAGACACAAATGCATTAAATTATTCAGTTTTTATTGAGGGCATATAGAAAAAAAAACTAATTGAACTCTTGTCTACTGCCTTTGCAGGCCCTCTTTTTCAAACCCCACCCAGACTTTCTGTCATTGTCCAATCGCAGATTTTTGATATGCAGCTCAATCAGAAGTCTTTGCAAGTCATGTCCTCTGGGCAATTAATTTCCACTTGAGTTTAGCTCCACTGAGCTAAACAACCAGGAAGGCTGACTGACAGCCAGGGGGTGTAACAAGATTAATTCATAAAAGTACTAATTTCTACTGATATCTGCATTTTTTGTAAAATAAAAAAAAAAGAGGGCAAACTTTTCTATTTATATCTGAACGTTTTGTAAAAATGAAAAAAAAAAGAGGACACACGCTTTACACATAAATCACTTCAACAAGTTTAAGTGTATTAGGAGTCCCGGGCTAAAGTCAGAAAAAATCAAATAAATAGATTTTTGTTTTATTATCTATTTGCATAAAATGTAACTGAACACAATGAGAAAAACTCCAACCAAGTCTAGTCGTGGCTTCATAGTTTGTCCTATGGCATAAACACAACAGCAACTCCCAATGGGTAGATGCCCAACTCGAGTCATTTTAAAAGAGAAATATCTAAACATATCTGGATATCAGGTTAATTCCACTTAAGAAGTGGTCCAGCACTAACGTGCTACATTTCCCCTCTCTATTGACACACATAGGGCAGAGAGAATAAGACTCCTGAGTGGTGACTGTCACATAGGACAAGTGATTAATTTATGTCTTTGGTTAGAGAGTTATCATTCTGTTATTTGTTAAGTTAAAATTGGTTCATACAGATATACACTCACCCACTGAACTTAGAATAATATAGCCATATATTACTGATGAGATGTGCATATTTTAAAAGTTTATGTTGTTCTTCTACAGGGAGAGTATCCCATAACTTAGATAACTATATAAATGTGTGTGTGTGTGTGTGCGTGTGTGTGTGTGTGTGTGCGCAAACATGTGCTCAATGTACCTTTACTAGAAAAATCAAAGTTTAGTTCCTCTCTCAACAAAATTATACAAAGGTTAAAAAAAGTAATGTCAGTGTGACAAAAAAGAAAGAGATATTATATTAGTGTAGACCATTCCCAGGAAAATCATTCTGCTTTACTTTAAAAATTGTATTCATTTATTTAAAGTATCTGACTTTCCTAAAGAGCTGCTGTCCTGTAATAACACAAATGTAGTATTCAAGTTAAAGCTCGCTAAAATTGACACTACTGAGGTCCTTCTCCTTACAGATACGTTGATAATCAAAACTCTATAGTGCTCATTGACTGAAGGAATCAGTTGTACCACCAGGCTAAGGTCAATGCTGGAGTTCCCAGGAGCATAGGAAGAGGTGACTGCTTTAACTACCATAGTGGGCTGTTGCATTGTAAGACTGAATAACTCCTTCAAAAGTGATTGTTTTAAATAAATTGTTAATTACAATAAGGTTGATTTTTTTGTTTGTTTGTTTGTTTTGCACACAAATGTGCTGAAATAACCCTGTTCCTTATACAATTCAAAACATTTTTAATCTGGAGTTTGATTGTTTTGTTTTTATTTGACCAATTACATTATGGCTGAACAGTAGTGGCACCTTGATGTTTTCACAGCTCTAACACTGCCGAATTCTGATGAATCAACGTGGAAAGATGGGACCCTATTACAGTGCCATGTTGGTAATAACTTACCTCTATAGTATGGATTACTCTGTTTCCAATAATTGTCAATGACGATTACATGACCTTTTACTTGATTGAGACATTTTCATCTATTCCCTTCCAAAAAAAATGTAAAAATAGATTTAGTCCATAAAGCTCTATTTATGTTCCACTTTCAAACATTTATGATTTTCTTTCTGTACAGTAGGGATAGGCAACCACTGGTACTCCAGATGTTGTAGACAGCATCTACCCCAATGCTTTGATTATACTGGGAACAGTACAGACTTTCATTGCAGACTGCAGAAGAAACCTTAATGTCCCTGTGGTGTACTTGTACTTACTCCATGCAGACATATACATAGTCAATATTTTCTCATTAAATGAAAGAAACATTTGAAGGCATGCCTGAATAACAACATATCTACAAAATTGTTTTGCTACTCTATGTTTACGGTGCTAATGTTTGTGTGCTCATGTTTTAGCATTTTAAAAATGTAACACCTATAAATTTGTTGAATTTAAAAAGAAAAATGGTATGGTGCTATTATACATAAAGCAAATGTGCATATTGTAATAAAAAGCAAAAACATAATGGTGATGAGTGAAATATCAAGTAGTAGGGTCATATAATATATTCCTCAGAGAGAGTTCAATAAAAGAAGCATTGTGTTGAGTAATAATTATAAAATATACTACTGGGTGTACCTGTAATTGTAATTTCTGGTGAAATTCTGTGATTTTTAATTTAAACACACAATACTATTTATTGTCTATTTATAATATAAGGGCTGAAAAGCCTTTTTTCTACTTACATTTTAACAGGGAGGCACAGAGTTAACACAATCAGCACAGACATATGCCGAAAAAGAGAGACTTTGAAATATTAAGAGATAGCGGGATTAGAATCCTCCCTCCTATTAATTTCAACTTTATTAGAATTCTTTTTGAAGTATTTAGGCAGTGACAATAGCGAAAGGCAGGGCAAATCTATTGAATATCAGTTAAACGGTAATAATTTAAGCCCTTGTGCTTCATGTATATGCATAGTTTTTTTTTCTACAACGACAAGAGTGAAAATCTCCCTCCATAAACCTCCAGTAATAATGATCAAGGGAGAAAAATGTGGATATTTTTAATAGCCTGTCTTTCAATATTAATATTAATATTTCTTATGCAATTTTCAAAAATTATCAGACTTCTTTAGTATAGACACAAAAAAAGATGAAATATGTCTACTAAGATATATATAGGTACCAACTCTGCCTCTCTGTGTCATACCTCTGGTCACGAAACCTAGTCACCATACCTGGTCACCAACAGGTTTTAGATGAATATATAAATTGGACAAATATATACATTTTGGACACGGCTGAGCATTTTTGTCTTGGAGTTCAACTACATTCATGTTTTTCATATAAAGGATGATTCTGTGTAAAAAAATGTTTTTCTTATTTCTAAATATATAAAATAGTAGATACTTAATGTAGATGATAACTTTCAAGATTAGGGACAGATCTCCATGTCAGATGACTGACATGGAGATCTAACTTTTTTTTTTAAACTTAGATGTCTTACATAATGTTACATCCTAGTTTGTGTAAATACATTAGACAAGAATAAATAAAGAACCAGGCATACTCTTACTCAAATTCTGGCATTCTGTTCATAAAGGACGGAACAGCAGGAAGTGTGAAGTACATGGCACTGTATACAGATTCAAACTGGAAACACTGGCCATAGGGAAATAGAGTTTTGATTATCAACCTATCCAACCTATCCATACCATAAGGAGGAGGACCAGACCGGGCAGACCTAAGTATGGTCAACTTTAGTGAACTTTAATGATGAGGAGGAGTCTGGTTTCAACTCAGAGCACAGGAAACCCCCACAGCAACCCTTACTGGACATGTTTACAACTGCTGTGCAACACTGCAAAATTGCAGGATTCTAACTTCCAATACAATGATTGGGAAATCACACCTTGGGCTTGTCAATAATTTATTTGGAGATCTGAAGTCCTTAACAATGCCTTTGACTGTCAGCAAAACAGTCAAAATGAGATTACTTAATCTTTAAATCTGTGTTTAGTAATCTGATTGGCCAGTTTAATGATGGCTGCACCAGATAATACGTCTGTACTTTAACAAACATTGAGCAAGGTGCTTTTGTAGGTAAGCTTGTTTACATTGTAAAATTGTAAGTGGGAGCTGAACATTGGGACACACCTCGATTGGTGAAGCCAATTGGACCAATAGATACTGTTCAGCAGTGGATGTCAGTGGGGTTTTAAATGCCATTGACAAAGAGAAAACTGTATGGGTTTACCAAAGGATGCAACATGATTGGTAGGCTATACACCCACTAGGGCCCCCTTAAACTGGCTTACAGACTAAGTCCAGGAAGTAGAAATAAATGTGCAGAAAAACACAGCTGACAAGTACTTGAAAGAGACTTAGATACTCAACAAAAGTCATTAATTTTTGTTACATAATAATTTAGATTGAAAAAAGACTCAACTCCACTGAGTGCAACCTTTATACACATCTGTATGGGATATTGATCTCAAACAAGATAGCCAATTGTTCCATAAAACGAGAAATAAAACTGGTTGAAGCATACATTTGTATAATGGCTCTGGCAGACTTGTACAACCAGCTTCATAATATGTTTGACTTTCCATTCACCCACACCATGGGTGGTAGCTTGAGTGTTAATAAGTAATAGGTAATGCCATTTTTATGAACCCTAATATTGCTATATTTGAGTGAATGTTCAAGGAACAATTTCATAGGCTATGTCTGGTTAATAGGGGATCCACTTAACCTATTTGTATTTTTTTTTTAGCTTCGGAATTATTCAGGAGTCAATTCTCAAGTTATTTAATATTGATTTGTGAGCCTTTAGACCATTTTTACTTCATTTCAGTGGGACTTTGCTGACCGGCTGTATCGAGATCCATCTGGTTAACAAGGAGCCTGTTTCAGTTCATTTAAATGTTTATTTGTATTTAATTTTGATCCCTTGCCACTGGCTATGTCCTCTAAAGAGATCTGATACACACATATGCCCACATGCACGCACATGCACACACATACACACAGTAAATTGAAATAAGGACATGATACATTATTCGGCACTTTCTTTTTCATTGCAAAATGATATCAGTTAACCCTTACTCACCTCTGTGCATGGCTATTGTTTCAGTGGACAAAGCTGAAGAAATTCCTTTTTTTCCTCTCCGTTAAAAGGGGGTCACTAAAATTCATTAAGGTTTGAACAGGGAGCACTCTCCTATCTATCCTGGTTCTGTCTCTTGCATTTAATTTCAGTGCTGTGTTCAATTAAAAAGAAGTGCTTCCCTTATTAAAGATATGATTAATGTTTCTGATAAGGCCCCTGATTTATGGCGTGCTGGAGTATATATTTAAAGATCCCTATAATGGAGAGACACAGCCTGGCATTATCTGCAAGGCCACAGATCATGCATGGAAAGTAGGATCAGATGGAGTAAAACCCCTTGGGACTTTGAATAATCCTCTGCACAGGACAGCAATGTACAGTTAGTGCAGATTTTTACAAAATCGCTCTGCTACCTCGCTAACACTTTTCTAACTTTCAAGAACAGAATTCTTAAAATTAATGCACTTAACCCTTTTGGGTTGAACACCTGCATGGAATCAAAAGGGTTAAATCTAATTTGCTTGCATATTACTTAAATCTGGGTCATTATACTTATGTGTCACGAAATACAGAAAGATAACAAAACTGTATTTTTATAAAACGGTTATTGCATTTTCTAAAGAGTCAGAGTGATTTTTTTGCATCAGAAGCAGAATGCGTGTGAAATGATTTTTAAAGGGATACTGTTATCATTCTAATTCTGGCTGCGGAACCTGAAGTTATAGTAATACGTTATGACAAGTAAGCTGTACATTAAATTTAATGTTGGTATGAGGCTCACACTTGGTGAAAATAAGCCTAACCTTAAATTATATCTGTGACATAGCTCACTTCTTTACTATCACATGGGCAAAGTTCTGTCATGCTATGTTTGGAAATGAAAAAGATGAACATTATTTACTTAAAACTAAATTTGTACCGGGATTTCCAAATTTCAGTTAAAAAGGTCAGATTATTAAAATTAGTCTAGATTAGTATATTGAATTTTGTATCATACACCAGCATTACATATCTAACACAACAGAGTATATATTTAAAAATAAAAAATAAAATACATGCAAAAACGATAATAATCTGAATAGAAAGTGATTAGTTTGTGACAATAATGCACACATGGCAAATCCAATGTGATACATTTCATTTATGTTAATCTACGATGATGTATATTTATTCCGAGGCAAAGAATTTGAATTTCCGAAACCTTCCTTGGTTGCTAAACAGACTGAAATTGATACATGGCGAATAAAATAAAATAATTCAAAAGTAAAGAGAGAAATAGATATAAAACCATGTAGTGTTAGGCTGTTGAATGTAAATGTGAATGTTTACACAAGTTAAATAGCAACTTACAATGTGGAGATAATTTAGCATCTTGCGTGATTGCATTCTACTTTCGTCAGAACCAGTTGTGGAAGTTTGTCTAGATCTTATCTTACCTCCATGAATAGAAACCATGAATCGTTTAAAGTTAACCTTTTATGAAAAAATTAACTTACCAGAAATCAATCCCATATACTTCAATACACCATACATAACAGAGTTACATGGTACATTCAATGTAAAATATAAAGGTATGCTCTTTGTGTAACACTCAATTCCTGACAGTCTTCTTTGATTGGCCTGTTTGGGACACATCCCCAACCAGGGCAAATCTCGTCAGTGACTTTGGCAGGCTGGCTTTGTTGCATCGGAATGGAGTGACTTCATGTCATTCCTATATTTCCTAGCTAGTTTCCACAGCAACCACAGTGCATGCACTTTGGTTGTTATGGGTATAAAGGCAGAAGGACCCAGCTTTAGAAAGTTATATTCTGCTTCCATCCATCAGTATCCCATTTTTGTCAAAGCCTTTGCTCATACTATATGTGAAATTACGTGGATAAATGATCTTTGTCGACAAAGTGAAGCACTGCCTACTGCGCATGCACAGTAGTTACTGCAATGCACCGATAGAACTCTCCTTTTAGAGAACCAATAAAGTGCTTCTATATTTGGGAACTTAACTGCGCTTGGTGACATCAATAGTAAGTGCCTCTAGTAGCAGTCTGATTGAGTCACACTGACTAACAAATATAAACGTGAACTATTTTGGCCAAATTCAACAATAATTATGGGATGTTTGGAAATAATTCTTAGGAGTGCACGTTCAATGTGATTCTACTTGATGTGTCTTACGTTCAGCTGTTAAATAAATAAAGTAGATTTTAGCCAAGCCAAGCTTAAGAAGCCAAACTAATCTGATTGTTTAGTTCAGTTTGTTTCTACAATTTTTACCTTTAGTAAAGCCTTCTACTTGCTAAAGGCTTGCATCATCTTGAAATTACTTTTGCCAACATTTTGCCCACAGTTATGTCTTTAAAATGTGTTTGTTTGCCTTGTGCTCTCTGTGGAACTGACGGACATCCTCATCCTCAGCCACATCGAGTTACACTTCCGCATTATCAATGTCAATTTTGTCCTAACTGGACGGTGGTGATGGTAGAAACCAATAGATGGCATCCAGAGACTCTAGGCAATGTAACCACTACAACTCTTTCAAGTTGTCTGTTAAGGAGCAGTGATAATTATACTTGTGCTGAAATCCATGTCAGCTGTGTTGAATAAATCAAATGCCTGTTAATCAATGGTTGATTTGTTCAGGATTGCGTAATAAATCGATTCATTTGTCAGTCAATTTAACACTCATTTGATTCATTCAAAGAATCTGAAAGGGAATTGTGCACAAGTGTACTGCTTAGACGCCAGAGTAAAAATTGTGTCCAGGTCGCTTAAAGTCAGCCTGATTTGAATAATTGTCTAGCTGACAATTGTCTTTTAATCTCGACTATTAGTAAATAGATTAAGGACCATTGGCCAGCTTGAAACCATGAACTTAAACCTATCTGAAAGAACTTTTATCAGTTAATTAACTGGTGTGACAAGTTAAATTATTGTGTGCGGATCTTTAAATATGTGATTCCAAGCACTGCGTTAAATGAGCTAAAACCTACAATCCTCTGATCAGACAACCCCATGCGTAAAGATGTCTAACCTTATGTTGTAGGTTAAGTACATATATTATAAAGATTTATTTGGCATACAATAAAGGTTCACTAATCATCCTGATACACCGGACCCTATATGTTGTGTCCAAACACAATTGCAATTTCACACCTAATGTAAACTCACATATATCAATGCAAACAACTTGTATATTAACAGGACTCTCTAGATAAAATAAAATCTCATTTGGTGGGGTATTGTGTGTCATATGCAAGGCTTTGTTTGTCCTGCTCTCTCTGAGCAATGTTTAAATAGAAGGAGTGGGGTCTGTTAACTGAACCATCCCCAGACACATCTGATAGCATCTTTCCTGTTGCTCCCGTCAGTGAGGATACTCTCCTTGGTCCAGCAAAGGCTTTAATTCTGTTGCCTTCTGCTTTAAGATAAGGATCCTATCAGCACTCAAACATATTTCATGTGCAAAGTAACAGCTGCTCATCCATTTTCTCTGTCCTATTATGCTCCTTGGAACAAATTCCCGTCATTTTCCCTTTTCATCATGATTAGACTGTTTGACGTGAAATCCCACTGTTTGTCATTCTAAACACAATGGATTTGGACATTTAAAAATGGCAGCAACAACACATTTTGTGGCCCAGGTGACTTATTCTTTTATTTATATTTTTATTGTAGAATCTACTTCTAGCTGTGACAACTGTTTTTCTAGAAACAGAACAGACATTTTAAAGAAAATAAAAATGATGGGTAAATTAAAAAAAAAGGAATGCTGTGGTTTATTTTTTTTCTACATGAAACAGTCATTCAGCTTTCAACTTTCTGCATCAGTTGTCTGTTAATTGTCCTGTCGTGGACAATTAAAACTATTTACTTGTTTGCGTATGTGCAAGATATTTCAATTGGAAATCATAATGTTGTTTTAGCACAGAAACACTGGCCACTATTTTATAATCCCTTATCCTGGGTACTCACCCTTTCACATATTGGTTGGCAAGTCCCATACTTAGGTTAAAGTAATACTGGAATATTACTTTGACCTGTCGTTTCTGCTCTTTCCCTAATGATCTTGCTTTACAAAGGTCTTGTCTTTGCTTTAATAGTATAGTTCTCAGCTTTAATAGTATGAATGGTGCACGTCAAGTGCAAGACATTTTGCCACTTTTTTTTCTTTCACCTCTCTAACTCCCATTTACTAGACCCCCTCCATTCTCTCTGTACTTGTCTATGTTCATTCAAATTTTCAACCTTTTTGTGCCCTGGTCTCTTTCCATCTGTTACTCTTTCAGTCTAACTTTCCCCCCTCTACCACCATCTTTTTTAACATAATTCCACTTGACTTCTATTCTGTTTATCTATTTCTGTATTTTTTGCATTTCACTTGTCTCACATTCTCCTTTTCCTTACCAATCCTTGCTTCATTTTCCTCTCGTAGTCCCATTTTGTCCACATACCTAAGCTACAATACTCTGCAAATGTCTTGGCCTACCACCAGTTTTGTTGTTTTTTGCAAAGGTTCAATGACTCAGTGGAGGCCATTCCATGACTGTCAGTGTTTTATAAGCTATTTTTCCTCTAAATATGATTTCACTACATTATCAGTGTGCTTGGAATAGTTATCATGCTTAAAAATAAAAACAATTCCCCATCAGGCGCTTTCCAGAAGGAATAACATGATGAATAAAAACCTGTCTGTACTTTTCATCATTCATGATCCCATCAATTCAGACAAAATCGCCAACACCACTGACAGAAATGCAGCCCCAAACCAGGACAGACCCTTTACCATGTTTCTGAAGGCCACAAGCACTCATTCTTTAATCTTTCTTCAACTCTTCTTGTCACATATTGGACCCAAAAATGTCAAACGTTGATTTGTCGCTTCATAATACTCTTTTTCACTGATATTCATTTCAAACTTTGCATATCTGAGCCTTTTTACATTGTTCCCCTTCCAAAACAGTGGTTTCTTGGCTGTTACCCTTCCACAAATGCTTGATCAAGCTTCTTCGAACTGTAGAATGGTCGTCTTGGCATCCCAATGAAACTGCCAGATGCTGAGCTACGTCCTTGCTGGACTTCTTCTGGTCACTCAAAGAAACACTCTGAGACACTTTTAATCAGATCTGAAGGACTAGCTACACTACTCACAACTTCAGATTTGAACCACAAGAAGTTGTGGTTCAAACTTCATCCTGCAGCAGAGCACTTTTTTGCATCCATCCAAGCAAAAGGCAATGCAGACTGCAAGGGAGATCTACAAGGAACTGCAGATGGGTGCCCCAATCAGGCCACTTCTGCCTTCACTTTAAAACTAACACGATCCAAGGAGAAGCCCCCTTAATTAAACTAGGGGTTCCTGCACTTCCACAAGTCACTTTTAGCACTTTGATCAGTGCTGGGTTAAGAGCTTACTGCTGACATTTTTGATGGGCCAAATTACACAAACATGAAAGAGCCATACCTCCCATGTGTATTTTTCTGGTGGAGGTGGTGCTCAAGGGATTGTCTATCTTACAAGACCAACAGTTCTCATCTCCTCTCTGTCACCTCTCACAAACACTGAAAGAGATGGATGCAGTGTAGCAGAAAAGTGTATATGTCACAATGTATATATTTTAGGATCAATCGGCCTATTCCATGGCTGTGGGCCTGGAGCTACTCCAATATTAATCCAGATTTTACTATGATTTACTAGAAAATAGATAGAAAGCACTAAAAGTAACCTGCACCCACTGAGGCTATTTCGCGATGGGTTTGGAGGGTGCGGGGTAGATTATTGGAGGCCTTTTTAGAAAGCTTGGGATTTACTCTAAAGAGAGCAAATAGCTTTACGTATTTTAGGGTTTGTGCTAGCTAATCAATATCAGTTACTAGAGTTTGTCCTATCACTTTTATCGGACACAATACTTATGGCTGCAGTGTAGGTATGGTTTTGCAGTGCATCAGATGTTAAATAGAGTTTAGGTTTTAAAAAGCTGTTTTGCCTGTTTTTTTACTAGTGGAGAAGCTTACTAAATATAACAATGTATTTGTCACAAATCACCACAAAAAAATGTAAAAGAGGGAAAAGTAAATGAAAATATAATTTGTTTTGCTTTTTCTAGTACATGCTAAGAAGCAACTATGACAGAGCCAAAGCTGTTGAACTGTTTTTTTTTTCCTGACATATCCCTATTAGTTATCAACATCCCCTCTCTGCTGAGAAGCCTTAGCAGATGGCCTTTTAACATTGGTATTAAGTTTGGGGTCTATAAGGATTAACCTCAGATGGGAAATGAAGAAAAATACAAATTGTAGCTTTTCTTTTCTGGCTAGCTTGATGAAGATAAAGGACAACCTTCTTATCAGAGTGCTCCTTACCCATAAATCATTGCAATTTCTTTCTGCAACTCTCTGATTGATATCATTAATAAAAAAAAACAACCTCTTAACAAGTTTTCACTAAAGGTGCAATCGTAGCTACAGACAAGGAAATGGAATCTTTTAAATAAATAAAGGAATTTGCTAGTTTACTTTAATAAGTTTAGTTGCAGGGACTGATTAACCTTCTTTTTTTTTTTTAACTCTTTGCATGCAATAGCTGATTGGATGCTATGCATAGCCCTCTGATATATAAAGGGGTATGTAGTGGACCTCTCAATTGGTGGGTTGATGATGTAAATTCTATTCCAGTAGTCCTAGGCAGCCACCCAATAATGATAGGATTTTGAGTGCAGAGCTAATGTGCCTGTATATTCTTTTGTATTGCATACCCATGCAGTTCTGCCAGCCACACCATCACGGGAGGGCTGGCAGCCTTAGGCCTGGGGGGCAAAACCAGACAAGTGGCCCATTGCACCACCAAATCAGTTCACCATCCATGTCCACCTTTTCCTGGTTTTATAACTGATATGATGTTATGCTAATCAGTAGCTCTTTGCCATACCCGCTCCTTCACGGCTCTGACTTTCAATGTTGTCAGAGCGCAGGCTGAGAATCTCTTGTACACCTCAACGGCTGGCCCTGCTGACACACACTGATGTTACTACTTAGAAATCCCTCAATATTAATACAGCCATCAGAGTAAACACCAATGAACTGTGGAAACAGAAGTGATCCCCAAAATGTACTGGATTTGTTGTAAGATTAAATCATGCCTCCTCCTCTCTCTCTCCCATGCGCTGCTCTGTAGGCTGGGAGGAAGTGAAGAGTAATTACAATCTCCTAGGACAGCGGCACCTGTGGCTGCATGGGGAACAGCTGAATTTGCTGCCCTCCATGTGACATCACAATGCCCCACCCATATGATCTGTCATATGAACTAACGCCAGTGCTGCACACAGTGTGTGTTTACATTAAAAAGCCTGCAGGGACCTTCTATAGACACCAGAACCACTTCATTAAGCTAAAGTGGTTCTGGGGACTATAGTGTCCCTTTAATGTGAGATAAATTATAGATTAGTGTCACTAATAATATACTAGATTGCCTATTTACAACCAGATGCAGTTTGGCTCCACTGGCCTGGTGTAGGACAGGATCTCTGGAGGCTGTTTGCAACTGTGGTAACAAAATTCAATGTTCTGGGAGAATTGGAAGCAGCCCCATTTTTTTGGGGCCCCTTACAAAGCTCAAGGTCTGGGCCCCTAAGTATGCCCAGTCATAAGTCCACTTATATGTTCCACCCACCCATGAGTTCGCTCACAGGGAGTGGAGTGTGTAGGGGATGTGTTATATGTTATTGTAGAGGGTCTAATATGTGTGCTTAGGTATGTAGTGTACAGGGATAACAGTGTGTGCAGGTGATGCAGTGTGTTTGTGTGTAGTGGAAGCAGTGTGCATTTGTGTATGAGGGATGTATTGTGTGTTTCTGGTTGTGTGTAAGGGATGCATTGCGTGAATCTGTGTTTGTATGCATAAGGGATGCAAGGTGTGTGTCTGTATGTGTGTGCATTGAGTGTGTGTAAGAGATGCATTGTGTTTCTGTGTGTATGTAAGAAAAGCAGTGTGTGTGTTTGCATGTGTGTGTAAGGGTTTGCATTGTGTGTTTCTGTGTATGTGTGCAAAGGATGCATTGTCTTTGTGTGAAAGGGTTGCATTGTGTGTGTGTAATAGATGCATTGTGTGTTTCTCTATGTGTAAGGGAAACATGTTGTCTTTCTGTGTGTGTAGGGATGTATTGTGTGTTTCTGTGTGTGTAGGGATTCTTGTGTGTTTCTGTGTATGTATAGGGAGGCATTGTGTGTGTGTGTGCGTGTAGTGCCTCCTGTCCTATAGAGCTGTCCCTTCTGTCCCTTAGAGGTCTCCCCTGCCTCTTACTGGTGTCTCCTCTCTCCCACCCTCCCCTAGCAGTCTCTTCTCACACTCACCCACCCTCCCTGTACTCTTCTCATCCCCCCCTTCACCCTCCATGTGTTCTTCTCACCTCCCCCTCCATGTGTTCTCCTCACCTCCCCCTCCCTGTGTTCTCCTTACCTCCCCCTCCCTGTGTTCTCCTTACCTCCCCCTCCCTGTGTTCTCCTCACCTCCCCCTCCCTGTGTTCTTCTTACTCCCTCTCCTCCCTGTGTCCTCCTCACCTCCCCCTCCCTGTGTTCTCCTCATCTCCCCTTCTCATCACCCCCCCTCCCTGTGTTCTTCTTACCCCCTCTCCTCCCTGTGTCCTCCTTAACTTCCCCCATCCCTGTGTTCTCCTCACCACCCATCCTCCCTGTGTTCTTCTCAGTCCTCCCCATTCTACTCACCCTTAATCTCCCCCTCCTCATTGTGTTCTTCTTACTCCCCCCCTTGTTCTTCTGACCCCCCATTTTTCTTAATGGAATTACAGAGACTTAACAGAGCACTCAGGTGGCTGCAGCATTAGGACCGGCCCTGCAGCGGCCGGTTTTAAAAGGATTTGTGGCGGCCTGGGGGGCAATTGCCTCCCTGCCCACTGGCCCAGCCCGCCCCTGCACACCATGTGTGTTCTTAATTTAACTAGTTTGTACAGTTTCACAAGAAAATCCACTGCTGTCCAATTAGATATTCCGCTTTTAAACTGAAAATAGCAAGGCATATTGTTTTGTTAGTGCTGGCATATCTTGAATCTGCATGGTGAGTTTATACTAGAATTGTGCACAGTGAGATAATTCAACTTGGCTGAACCATTTTCCCTGAAAAAAACAAAAATATTTACAGGACACGCAAGTTTTGCTAAGTGTCGGTTTGCCTCTGCAGAATTTGGGTACTAAAAAATGATTTAGGAACTGAATCAGACGAATTATGAGAATGCGGAAATGAACAATGGCCAATCTGCGCACTGCAAAATATATACATAATATAATATACACTGATAGGAGCATTTTCCTGAATTTGGTTCACAAATCAAGTGAAAAAAGTAACCAATAGAGGAAAATATGAGAGGAGCAGTAAAAATAAAAGCTATATTCGTATACGATATATATATATATATTAAATATATAGCATATATAGATTTATTTACTGCTTCTCTTATTTTTCCCTCTATTGCTCACTCTTCACTTGATATTTGAATAAAATTAACATTTAGTGACTGTCCCTTAGTTACCAGTCATCTTTTTTCCAATCAATCACATCTTTTTTTGGCGTCACAGGGAGAATCCAGAATCATGTTGGTTTGTGATTGACTAGGTCCTTACGGCTTGGAATTCAGGAATTGGACCAACAACCTGATTGGCCCAAACAAGTTTGGAATGAAACAAAGTCTGAGCAAAAACTGTGTTGCAAAAAATAGGAATTGGCAAATTAACAAAGAGAAAATTACTTCTAGTGATAGCTGCTACAACTGTCAGGATCGGGACAGGGATCCAACACGCAGAGTACAAACAGTAGCCAGATACGTATACCGGACCTTAGAATGGGCGGACTAACGTAAGTAGTACAGTATAGAATGGTCAAAGACAAGCCGAGGTCGAGGGTAACAGAAGACAGGTAAGCGAGAGACAAGCCGAATCAAGGGTAACAGAGATAAGCAGAGTAAGGTAAACAAGCCGGGTCAAAACCAAAAGGGATAATAGAATACACAAGCACTGAGTGACTAGAACAAGCTAGAACCACGACAGGGCAATGAGCTAATGAACGAAGCTCTGTTAAATACCCTGTTCAGAGCAGTAACCACGCCTCCGAGGCGTCCTGATTGGTCCTGCAGCAATTGAGTGACAGGTCGTTCCGGAGGAGTGTCCTGATGACAACTTCCTGCCTAGATGCTGTAAAAGGCAGTCACTCCCTCGCGGCCGGCCTTGCATGACCGGATAGACCGTGGGGAAGGGAGCCATCAGGCCGTCTGGATGGAGGAACAGCTAAGTCTCTACCTCTTTCGGAGGTAGAGACCGCAGGTACCCTGACAGTACCCCCCCTCTCAGATACGCCCACCGGGCGGAATACACCAGGGCGAGAAGGGAATCGAGAGTGAAACGCCCTGCGGAGACGGGGAGCATGCACCTCCTCCTGAGGTACCCAACTTCTCTCCTCAGGACCATAACCCTTCCAATCGACCAGATATTGCAGTTTCCCCCGGGAGATTCGAGAATCAACGATGGAATTGACCTCATACTCCTCCTGACCCTCCACCTGAACTGAGCGGGGAGGGGCGATCGTGGAGGAGAACCTGTTACATATTAATGGTTTTAGCAAGGAAACATGAAATGAATTAGGAATGCGTAAGGCATTAGGCAACGCTAAACGATACGCAACTGGGTTAATTTGAGACAGTACCCTGTAAGGTCCAATATATCGAGGAGCAAACTTCATGGACGGCACTTTTAACCGAATGTTTCTAGTACTTAACCATACTCTATCGCCTGGAACAAACACCGGTGCTGCCCTTCTACGTTTGTCAGCGTGTTTTTTAACCAGCGTAGAATTGTGCAGAAGGATTTGTCGAGTTTGATCCCACAACTCTCTTAAATTGGCAACATGAACATCCACCGACGGTATCCCTTGAGAAGAAGACTCCGAAGGAAGGATGGAAGGATGAAAGCCATAATTCAAGAAAAAAGGGCTAGAATGCGTAAAATCACAAATGAGATTGTTATGTGCAAACTCCGCCCAAGGAATCAAACCGACCCAATCGTCCTGGTGTTCTGAAACGAAACAACGTAAATATTGTTCAACTTTTTGGTTAGTGCGTTCAGCAGCTCCATTGGACTGAGGATGATAGGCAGAGGAGAAATTCAATTTGATGCCTAGTTGGGAGCAGAATGATCTCCAAAAACGGGAAACAAATTGGGAGCCTCTGTCAGAGACAATTTGGGAAGGTATCCCATGCAAACGGAAAATCTCCCTGGCGAATATCTCCGCTAATTCGGGCGAAGATGGGAGTTTAGGTAAGGGAATGAAGTGAGCCATTTTAGTAAATCTGTCTACCACAGTGAGGATGACAGTCTGCTTTTTAGAGATAGGCAAATCAACAATGAAGTCCATTGCCAGACAGGACCAAGGCTTTTCAGGAACCTCTAAAGGGTGCAGAAATCCGCATGGAAGCGAATGGGGTAGCTTGGTCTTGGTACAAACTTCACATGCCCCGATGAATTCTTTAATATCCTTGCGTAAGTCAGGCCACCAAAAATCTTTAGAGACCAGCGCATAAGTCTTGCGGATGCCAGGATGCCCAGCCACCTTGCTGTTATGGAGACAGCGTAGCACCTCCAGTTGGAGAGCGACAGGAACGAAGTGTCGATCCCCAGGAGTCTGTTTGGGTGCCAAATGCTGAAACTTCATGATCTCAGAAAGCAATGGAGAGTGAATCCTGAGATTCGTGTTCGCGATGATATTCCCCTTAGGAACTATGGAGGACAGAAGTGGTTCAGTTATAGTGGATGGTTCATATTGACGAGACAAAGCATCGGCTTTAGAGTTCTTAGAACCAGGTCTATACGTAAGTACATAATTAAAGTGAGTGAGGAACAAAGCCCAGCGAGCCTGCCTGGCGGACAAGCGCTTAGCCTCCCCAATATAAGACAAGTTCTTATGATCCGTTAGGATAGTAACAGGGTGTAGTGTCCCTTCCAGTAAATGTCTCCACTCCTTTAAAGCCTTAATGACCGCTAACAGTTCCCTCTCCCCGATGTCATATCTGCTCTCAGGCCCAGAAATTTTTTTAGAGAAGAAACCACAAGGGTGTAACGGTTTATCCACCCCTAACCTTTGAGACAGAACAGCCCCAACTCCTGTCTCAGAAGCATCGACCTCGAGCAAGAAAGGCAGAGTCGTATCAGGATGAACTAGAATGGGAGCTGAGGCAAAAAGTTCCTTGAGAGTCTTAAAAGCACCAAGAGCTTCCTCAGACCAGAACTTAGTATCAGCCCCTTGTTTCGTCATATTGGTAATAGGCGCAATGATAGAGGAGTAACCCTTAATGAAGCGCCTATAGTAGTTGGAAAAACCAATAAACCTTTGGATAGCCTTGAGTCCTTTGGGCAAAGGCCAGTCTAAAATAGATTGGAGTTTACCAGGATCCATTTTAAAACCTTCCCCAGAAATCACGTACCCAAGAAAGTCTACCTGAGACTGATCAAAACTGCACTTCTCCAATTTGCAGTATAGACCATGTTGCAGAAGTTTGTGTAACACCTTTCTGACCTGTCTATGGTGAGTCACAATCTCCTTAGAGTGTATTAGTATGTCGTCCAGGTAAACAATAACACAATCATGCTGAAACTCCCTAAGTACCTCATTAATCAACTCTTGAAATACTGCAGGAGCATTGCATAGTCCAAATGGCATAACAGTGTATTCGTAATGGCCATACCAGGTATTGAATGCCGTCATCCACTCGTGACCTTGCTGGATTCTCACCAAATTGTAAGCCCCTCTGAGATCTAACTTGGTGAAGATTTTGGAGCCCTTAAGACGATCAAATAACTCGGTAATCAGTGGGATAGGATAGGCATTTCTGACAGTTATTTTATTCAAGCCTCGGTAATCGATACAAGGTCTCAGCGTGCCATCTTTCTTTTTAATGAAAAAGAACCCCGCCCCGGCCGGAGAAGAAGACCTCCTGATGAATCCCTTCTCTAAATTCTCCTGAATATACTCCTCTAGAACCGAGTTTTCCTGAACAGACAAAGGATATACATGGCCCCTCGGAGGCATAGTCCCGGGTAGAAGCTTAATTTTACAGTCAAATGACCTGTGTGGCGGCAAAGAATCGGCATTCTTCTTGTCAAACACTGCCCTTAAGTCTAGGTAAAGGTCTGGTATTTGTCTTTCTGTGGACTGAGTAGGATTCTCCTGTATGTTAATATTAGCTAATGGAGAAACCTTGCACAAACACCGATCCTGGCAGCCCTGGCCCCACGAGAGTATCTCCCCTAACTCCCAATCAATAATAGGGTTATGTTCTTTCAACCATGGGTACCCCAGAACTATGGGAACGGAAGGAGACGAAATGAGCAGAAGAGATAAATTCTCCACGTGTAGGATACCAACATTTAACTCAATGGGTATGGTCTCACGAAAGATAACAGGGTCTAGTAGTGGTCTACCATCTATGGCCTCAACGGCCAAGGGTGTCTCCCTTAGCTGGGATGGGAAATTGTTTTTACTAGCAAAGGCTTGGTCGATAAAATTCTCAGCAGCACCGGAATCTATCAAAGCCTTAGCCCTTACTACTTCCCTCCCGCAAGTTAAGGAAACTGGTAGCAGAAGCCTGTGATCTTTATAATTAGGAGTAGAGGACAAAATAGAAACACCCAAGGCCTGTCCTCTAGAGAGACTTAGGTGCGAGCGTTTCCCGGGCGGTTAGAACAGTTTGAGAGTAAATGACCCTTAGCTCCACAATACATACACAAACCCTCTCTTCTCCTGTACTGTCTTTCCTCCTCAGAGAGGCGGGTATACCCTATCTGCATAGGTTCAGGAAGCAAAGATACCGTGGAGTCAGGACTTGGAAAAGCGGGGGCTAACCTAAAAGAAGGTCTCCGGTTCCTCTCTCGAGTGTTCTGTCTCTCTCTTAAACGTTCATCTATACGAGAGATGAACGAAATTAAATCCTCTAAATTCTCAGGGAGTTCTCTGGTAGCAACTTCATCAAGGATTACTTCAGATAAGCCATTCAAAAATACATCCATATACGCCTGCTCATTCCACTTGACCTCTGACGCCAGAGACCTGACCTCTAGTGCATAATCCACCAGTGTTCGGTTCTCCTGTTTCAGACGCAACAGTAATCTGGCTGCATTAACCTTTCTACCTGGAGGGTCAAATGTTCTTCTAAAAGCAGCTACAAAGGCGTTATAGTTATAAACTAATGGGTTATCGTTCTCCCATAATGGGTTGGCCCATCTCAGAGCTTTCTCAATAAGTAGGGTGATAATAAATCCTACCTTTGCCCTATCTGTAGGATAAGAGCGAGGTTGCAATTCAAAATGGATACTAATTTGGTTTAAGAAACCACGACACTTCTCAGGAGCCCCACCATAGCGTACTGGGGGGGTAATGCGAGAAGAAGCACCCACTGTGGCTACCTCTAGACCTGAACCGACAGGAGAAACAGGGGTATTACGTATCTCCTCTGGTGGGTTATTGGCATGAGATAAGAGAGCCTGTAGCGCAAGCGCCATCTGATCCATTCTGTGATCCATGGCTTCAAACCTAGGATCAGGAGAAGCAAGCTGACTGTTTGTACTTGCAGGATCCATTGGCCCTGTCGTAATGTCAGGATCAGGACAGGGATCCAACACGCAGAGTACAAACAGTAGCCAGATACGTATACCGGACCTTAGAATGGGCGGACTAACGTAAGTAGTACAGTATAGAATGGTCAAAGACAAGCCGAGGTCGAGGGTAACAGAAGACAGGTAAGCGAGAGACAAGCCGAATCAAGGGTAACAGAGATAAGCAGAGTAAGGTAAACAAGCCGGGTCAAAACCAAAAGGGATAATAGAATACACAAGCACTGAGTGACTAGAACAAGCTAGAACCACGACAGGGCAATGAGCTAATGAACGAAGCTCTGTTAAATACCCTGTTCAGAGCAGTAACCACGCCTCCGAGGCGTCCTGATTGGTCCTGCAGCAATTGAGTGACAGGTCGTTCCGGAGGAGTGTCCTGATGACAACTTCCTGCCTAGATGCTGTAAAAGGCAGTCACTCCCTCGCGGCCGGCCTTGCATGACCGGATAGACCGTGGGGAAGGGAGCCATCAGGCCGTCTGGATGGAGGAACAGCTAAGTCTCTACCTCTTTCGGAGGTAGAGACCGCAGGTACCCTGACAACAACTAAAAAAAAACAAAATCAGATTGTTCAGGTGACTACACCAAAAACAAAAATGAAGTGGATGGCTGACAATTCAAATAACTTTTTATCATGATTGGGATTTCACATAAAACATACAAGATAGAACAAACAAAATATAGTGTAATATTGTTTTAATATTGGCATAATAAAAGTGCAGTATACTGGTGAGCTGTTAAACTCACATTTAATGGAGCCTTAATGAAATGACTCTAATATTATGGCTCCTATGCCTTTAAGGCAACACATCTTTCGTCTTTCTTTACCAACTTCTCACTGATATTATAACACTACTAAATATTACACAACGTTTTGTTTGGTCTACTTTGCATGTTTTCTGTAAACCTAAATAAAAAGGAGTAAGTAATTAAAATTTTCAAATCTCCAAGGCTAGTTTGCACATTGATGGCTATTATGTCAGTACTAAAATCCTATTTTAATAAAAAATGTGCATTGGGGTTTGGGATAGAGTGCAGGAAGCCTTTTTGGTTTGGTTTGTTTCTACAATAGTGCTGACTGCCACAGTCAACAAACGAACCCACAAAGTTAGGAGATTATGGGAATAAACCTAATATATGTATTTTTAGCCTAAGTGTACCATAATAATTGAACTTCATTGTGATTGTAATTAATATAGTGTTACATAGTTGATATAATTGTTTCCCTACGATTGTTTCCCTACAATATTAATTATAAACCTTTCAATATGTTGCTTTTAACTTGGTAAAATATATATCTAGTATTACCTATATTATTACTATAAAAGATACTAGGTATTTAAAAATAATGTACACACCTAACCATATATTAATGTCAAGCAATTGAAAAAGAGCAACCCTCTGCATACTTAAAGTCCGTTCTAAAATTGCTGCCATACACGTTTTTGAAATCTGTGTAGTTGGATAACACACTATTCTACAAGTAGAACTACCTCTATGGTACATTTGACCTTTGTTCCTAAACCTTCATATGGAATTACATAGACATCACTAAATCCAAAGGGCTCCAATGAGTAGCTTACCCATATTATTATAGAAACCGTATTATGTTTAACAGTTAGCAACAGATATTTTGGGTTACGTGCATTCTTTGTGTTTCTCCAGAAATAACCTGTCTGCGTTTAGAAGATGTAACATCATGAAGCAAGCTTTTTGTTGGCACCAGGTCACAGTGATGCAGATTCCATTTTTGAGAGTGTACTCTTGTATTCATACCCTTCAACTTAGAACTTGGAACCATTATTCATCTTTGTTGATGTTTTTTGATCAGGTGTGGAATAAACTGTTATAATCTTTTTAGCTTGTTGCCCATGTCACTTCAAATGGTTTTAGAAGTTCTTTTGTGATAGATGCACATGCAATTCTAACATCTATTATTTGACTTGTTTGAAACTCCTTTATGTTGCTTAGAAAATTCACACATAAAATGTCCAATTGTAAGACTTGCTATTTGCGATATATTTACTTGAACTTTATACTTGCTTTCATGTGGTGGTTCTGTTGTTTTGTCACCACAGAGATGAAATTAGTTTTATTTTTTTCCATAACTTTTCCCAGATCACATTATCTAAATGATTAGTAGAAAAGAGAATACATATGCTAGTGCCTTTAATTTGTAGGGAGATAAGTCATGATCATAATAGTTTAACCCCTTAAGGACACATGACATGTGTGACATGTCATGATTCCCTTTTATTCCAGAACTTTGGTCCTTAACCCCTTAAGGACAGACGGCAGATATATTCCATCATGATTCCCTTTTATTCCAGAAGTTGTGTCATTAAGGGGTTAAGGGGTTAAACTGGTAAATATTACCATTTTGCATGAAAATTTATTTGAACTTGGATTTTCTATTTTTTTTTTTTAATTATTACGCTTTGTAGATTTTGATGCAAGTAAATTTTGGCATTTCTTTATTTATTGCAAAATTCAAGTTAATTTTTACAGAATCATTTAATGCTCAAGCAGACTGGGATATTTACCTTTTGTTCCCAACTCTGTATGTATGTTCATTCACCACTATAGGCAAAATTTTAAGTTGTTATTATTTGTTAATCTAAAAAAATAATAAGTACAACAAAATCACAGAACATTGTTCACATAAGATAATATTCAGCAGCAATTTAGTCTAAAAAGCTGAATATAAAACAGATTTTTTGGCAATTCTTAGAATCAGATCCAAACCAGCTACAGCTGCGTAAAATGAATGTTATAGTTAATAGGTTATTATAAATGCCAGTGTTTTATTATAAACGTTATGTTCATCCCAGTCTTTAACTGCGGGCCCGGCTACTTCTAATTCTATTTTGGATGTTTACGGTGCTTACTGCAATTTATTTACTGTGAGGTTCCAAATTCATCTTTCATGTTTACATCTGTCCGCATAAAATCTGAATCTTTTTCAGTATTGCACAAATTAAATTCTGTTTGTAATGTCCAGTTTGAATAATAGGAATCCAAATGTGAAGAAGCTCTGGCTGCCTTATCGCAAGGTGGGGATATGGCAAATTCTCTCTATCTACTTTCTCTACCTTTTTGACTATTAAAAATCCATTTAAACACATCATTCTGCAAAGACCAGTCATTCACACTCCACTGCACCTCAATCCAGTACTTCATATGCAGATGGGTCTTCCACTTTCGCCTGGCCGCAGGAAGGCAAAGCTTGTGTCAGTCACAAAGGAAATTTACTCTCGTGAAGAACACTTCATTTACCACATCATCACTTCATAGCCCGTGATGTTTACATTTGTATTTTCCTAAAACAGCTTTCTTAAATTGCATTGCCAAAGGCCTGGAACACTGCAGATTTTCTTAAAGTACAAAAAGAAAAAGAAAGTAATATGATATGCGTTTGCTCATAGTAAAAGTACAATTATTTTAAAGTAACAACCAAAATATAGTAAAATGTGTTTAAAAAAATCTAAGGTTCAAATACCAAGTGAATGTGTGCTATAATTAAGAAAAGCCCCAAACATTTAGAATAACGTTAGAGAATCTCACCTGAATTTCCTCTCCTTTAGCAAAATGGGGGATTACAACATTCAGTAATGTGATTTATTTGTTCATTTTGTTTATTGTTTTTCTTTAAACTCCATGAATGCATTTTCTTAAAGGCATACAATTCTAGAAGCTGGATAAGTAGACTACAAGAGGAATGATGTTTGATCTGTTTAAGGATTAAAATAATTATTTATTAAATTGAGAATTCAAAGTAAATTTCCAATTCGAGGACAGATTTGGCTATTTTGACATTCAATTTATATATATAGGGGATTTTGTATTGTGTTTGTGGTGGTAGAAAGTTAAAATCCTTTATATTTCTAAAGAGCCCGGCATCATTTTTGTTAGTGGACCTTGTTAAAGAAATAGAGTTTGAGTTGAGCTACTAAGGTAACATGGTTATATATTTCACTTGATCTTTTCTAACATTTTTGCTTGAGCACAATACTTTATTTAAATATGGTATGCTGTGCATTTCACAGTCACCCACCAATAGCTTTGCGTTTTCTGTTCTTTGAATTGAGTAAGGATGAGTCACAGAGAAAGTTTCACTTTTGAAGAGGTTATTGTAAGAATGTGATTTCTGTTCCCGAATGTTTGCGATATGCCTGTAAAAGCTTATTGCTACCTGTCCCAGAACAATGAAGCCCACTTGCAGATTTTAAACATCCCTGTAGTCCCATCCCTGCAAAATGCTGTTTCCTGTGCTTTCTGTATATATATCTAATAACTAGATATGAAGATATCATGGGGCATTAATAAAAGTAATAGTTGAATAGGCTGTTGACTCAGAAGAGAGGCCATGGTGTCAGATGGGAACTACCTGCTGTAAGTCACCCTATTTAGCTCCAGTGTAGGATCCTGTGTCACTGCATCAAGACTACTGCATTATATCTAGATTTCATAAAGCTCATTGCTAAGTCTAGATATTGAACTAAGTAAAGAAATCACAGCTATGCTTACGGATTGGAAGGAAAAATGAGATAATGGTATTCCAAAAATTCAATACCAACTACGCACACTACATATACCCATTTCTATACATTTTCTAAGTAATTTACAGAACCAATGCTCAAAATCATTTTGGCAAAAGAAGCATGTAAGGGTATATTTGATCACCTGTCAATGCCCAATGTCTTATGTGGGAAAAACCTTCCGTCCATTCAAAAGAAGAATCCTTGAACATATCAATTCTGTTAAAACTATAAGAAACATAGAGACTCCAATCTCTAGACATGTAAAAAATGTACATAGTGGAGACCCCACAGTCTTGAAATTTCAAGGTATTGAACTTATCAGACAGGACCAGAGGAAGGGTAATTGGGACCTACATATTAGGAAAAGGGAGTGTTACTGGATTTACCGACTGAAAGCCTTGTCTCCCAATGGACTTAATGAAGGGTTTACATATACCCCTTTCATCACATGATCTCTATATATAGATGAATGACAACTTGTAAATATTCATTAGCACTGTAGATATTTCACTGTAAATAATTCACTTAACCACTCACTTGTACAGTACTTTAAACCCTGTCCCAATCTCATTCAAATTATTGATACAAGAGTACTTTTGCATATCATTTATTAGCAACACAAATTAATATCGTTATTATTTTAAAAGAAAACAAAAGACAGTGTTCCTTAGCTAATAATAAAAAGCTTCATTTAGACACACACCTTTTGACACTTTCATTTATACAGTATACAGAAGATGGTCTAATCATCTGTAAGACCATCAGTGTTGCCAGATATTTTCAGCTGTCGATTTCGCTTGTGATCGGCAAGTACCCAGATCCAACCCATCAATCAAATGACGTCCACTGAAGAATCCCGCCCACCTCTTCCTCCCACGGATAAGCACGTGGTAGCAAACGTCATGATTGACGTTAGGGTTTTACCCGTCAATCATATGACGTCTGGCAATGTGTTCCGCCCCTTTTTTTACTCCGCTCACTAGTGGTCACATGGGGCGAAACGTCATGACGGTAGGAGATTCCGGACACGTCATCCGATGACGAGGGATGGATCCTCCATCTGATTGGTGACAGGGGGTTTAAAAGTCCTGTTTTTTTCATGAGACATTCTGCAGCCTCTGACGAAGGTGTTCTTATACACCGAAACGCGCGTCGGGCGTTAGCATGTCCTGACTTTCTCACTGCTTTTCTCTCACTTAGGGGACACTATTTGCACTATGGGTATTTAGACCCTTAGCAGGTTATTTCTTTTTCACTCTATACAGTGCCGTTCCCACAGTAAAGGTGATGGCATATTAGGCAGCATTTTGTTCTTTTTTTAGAGTTAGCCATAAGATTAGAACACCCTTGAAGGTGTTTGGAGGATATTAGGGACTAGTGCAGAGCTTTTCTTTTCATTACAAGCTAGAGAAGTCTCTTTTTTCAACAGTCCTACTACTAATATCCACTCCTGGATATGACTCATAGCAAGGGGCAATTTTATTTGCGCATCTGTGACTTATAAGAAGGGGTAACTCGTTTTGTGGGACTCTGGTGTTACTCTGCAGCAAACCCCCCCCCTCCTTTCACTGACCGCAACATTGTATTCACTTATACCCTTGCTCTTTTATCTCTTCTTTTTTTGCTGCCTATGTGTATATATGGGAATTTTCTCCCATTCTTGGCTAAATCAACACAGCTATTTAACACGATTATTAGCCATTTCTAGGGGAGTTTCTCTACTGGTGATATCATGCTATCAAATAAGGATTTAATAAAGACAGTTGTCAGTTGATTATTTTGCATGAGAACCAGTAGAAGATTTTGGGGAGTCTTTTTTCTCCCATTTTTTCTCCCATATATATATACACACATCACATAACTGAAGGGTTTTGGAGGCACAGACCTCCAAAGTTGTCTTACATATTATTTTGCCAGTAGAACACAATTTCTCTTTATTCATATATTGGCTAAGACTTGCCTTCTTTGTTAGCTAGAACGTAAGGTAGATTTTAGTTTTTGTAAGTCATATTTCATTTTTTCCAAAGAGTGTTCATAGATTTTTCTAGAGAGGTCATAAATTTGAGTTTTTATTGTAGGTGAGGGGTTTGTCTGATTTATCTTAGTTAGTTCGTATAGTGTTTTTTTGGCATTCCCGAATTTGTGTTGTGGAGTTTTTCTTTAATTTAGAGGTTCAATTAAGTAGGAGACCCATAATTACCAGTTTTTTTGATGAGCCACACCATGGATGCTTTAATATACGCTGTAGTGTTGGTTAAAAATAATTCCTTGATTTTGGATTCCAGGCAGGTAGCAAATTTTACATCACTAAGTAGGGATACACTTAATCTACAAAGACTTCTGTGTTTGTAATCATATTGGTCTTGTAAGTGTAAACACGGTTGGAGTGTGAAACACGGTCTGACCATGTCATTAAGCCTATACTGCACTCAAGAACTTGGTTGTCTATATGAGCAAAAACGAGAAAAAGGTTGTCTATACGAGAAAATGTATTGTGGATTGGGGAGAAGTATGTGTATTTTTTAGTTTCTGGATATATTATGTGCCATACATCACATAGGTTGTGTGCATTTAGCATTTGATTTGTGGCTTCCCATTGGGATTTTAAATGTTTGGATCTGGATGTGTTTGGTGTGCAATCTAGTGTAGGGAGAACATGGTTAAAATCCGCACTTAGTACCACAATGCCCTGTTGGAATGTGTATAATTTAGACAGGATTCAATGGAGGAAGTTACGCTGGTTCCAGTGTGTCAATGTTGGCTTTTGTAAACTTCTTTTATTTAATAATGTAAACATCACCTGTGACATAAATGTTAAGTTCTTTGAGTTTGACCAAGAGAAGACAGCACTATATTTATTACACTGGTTTATTTACTATTATATTGCAGTCTGATCCAGAGTGCTTTATATTTTATGCAAAACTCACTTTGGTGATAACACAAAGAGGGAATAAATATTTAGACATACTGAAACAAAATGAGAAGAGAACCCTGTGAGTTGACTTGCTATCTAGAGATCACTTTAACATTGAAATAAAAGGTTGTGTGGAGAAAATAAAATGTTGAAGTAATATAGATGTATCCACAATCAGTATATTGTACACAGTGTGTAAGATGAATCTAGAATCTAGAGGCAATCTTCTGCAGTCACTATTCATGAAATGTTTAGAAAATAGAAGTCAATGAGTATATACAGTAAGTAAAGGATAGAATAGAGACAAAGAGTTTGATAAGAAGCAAGAGGTCAAGATACCTAAAGAGAAGGGAATTTGTCATTGAAGAGAAGAGTGTTTATTGTAGAAAACATTGACCTAGTTAAGTCATCTGCCCGAAATCAATTTGAATTTGAATAGAAGAGTTGCACAGGAAGAAAGACTACAGGTGGCCACACTACTGTGGATCGGTGAATAATGGGAGTGTGATAATGTAAGATATGTTGAGGAGTGAGGGACAATTGAGTGGCTGGGCTAGGCTGGGGAGGCTTCAGTAAAGTGTTGTGCTTTTAAAAGTTTATGGAAAGATGAAGGAGAGGTGGCAGATTGCATGTGGAGAGGGAGATTATTCCAGTGGAAGGGGGCTAAAAGGTGAAAATGAGTGGAATTGGGATGGAGCATATGGGTTTGGGATTGGGTAAGAGATGTGGAATAGAGGAAGCAGAGAGGATTGATAAGAGTGTTGTTGGAGATGAGTGAGAAGTGGTAGGGATTAGCAGGTTTTGAATGGATTTTGTAAGAACAAGAAAAAAGTATATACACTAAAGGTGGAAAAAATGTATAACTGGAAGTGATCCCAGGTGTACTTCACAGCCACCTAAGAGAATATACACATATACAAAGAAGTGGAAACCACCCAGGATACGTTCAAATATATATATAAAATAGAATGACCTGAATTGAGGTAGACTCTCCAAGCATGTGCTTGTGTATAAACAAATCAAATAGCTATCATAGCGTAAAATAGTATATTCTAGGGATGTGAATAAATGTAATATGAATACACTCACAAACGAATGAGAGAATCAGGCCTTTCACCCACTCAGGGGTACTGAGATGAATATGAGATGTAGTATCTTCCAACCAAATATGTAAGATAAAAAATCAAATATAGTGAAGTACGTAATAAAATAATATATAACACATTTATTGGTCGCACTTACACTTAAGTAGTATAAAAACAGCGTGTCTCCAAATAATTATGGACTTCTGGGTGATGTTGTTCCAAAGTATCCACAATTGGAGTCTAGGAGCAGCAATTAAGGTGCAGCAGAACATAAAATAAACAATAATAAATATAAAAAAAGTTCACAAGGAATAAATCCAACGCGTTTCATCCGGTGAGATGCTGGACTTCTAAATATAAAAAAAGTTCACAAGGAATAAATCCAACGCGTTTCGTCCGGTGAGATGCTGGACTTCTTCAGGGATCCCTGAAGAAGTCCAGCATCTCACCGGACGAAACGCGTTGGATTTATTCCTTGTGAACTTTTTTTACATTTATTATTGTTTATTTTATGTTCTGCAGGGATCCCTGAAGAAGTCCAGCATCTCACCGGACGAAACGCGTTGGATTTATTCCTTGTGAACATTTTTTTATATTTATGATTGTTTATTTTATGTTCTGCTGCACCTTAATTGCGGCTCTTAGACTCCAATTGTGGATACTTTGGAACAACATCACCCAGAAGTCCATAATTATTTGGAGACACGCTGTTTTTATACTACTCAAGTGTAAGTGCGACCAATAAATGTGTTATATATTATTTTATTACGTACTTCACTATATTTGATTTTTTATCTTACATATTTGGTTGGAAGATACTACATCTCATATTCATCTCAGTACCCCTGAGTGGGTGAAAGGCCTGATTCTCTCATTCGTTTGTGAGTGTATTCATATTACATTTATTCACATCCCTAGAATATACTATTTTACGCTATGTTAGCTATTTGATTTGTTTATACAGAGCACATGCTTGGAGAGTCTACCTCAATTCAGGTCATTCTATTTTATATATATATTTGAACGTATCCTGGGTGGTTTCCACTTCTTTGTATATTTGAATGGATTTTAACACAAGGGTAACACGGCTTTATATAGACCACAGAAGCCAGTTGCTATTCTGAAGAAGGGGTTACACATGAGCATAACAGGATATGTGCAGGACCAGACTATGTGAGCAGCAGCATTTTGAATGTGTTGAAACAGAATAACCAAATGTTGTGGAAGACCAAGTAGATGTGGATTTGTAATCAAGCCTGGTAAAGATGAGGGAGTGGATAAGGAGTTTTGCAGAATAGAAGGGCAGTAGGGGGTGGATTTTCTGAATATTAAAAAGATGAAAATGATAGACACTGACAAGTAACAGCAACTATGTGTTTTTCAAAGATTAAAAAAAAACAGTTAAAGATGACTCTGTGGTTAAGAACTGCAGATGATGGGGATATAGTGAGAGGGTAGAAGTGACATGGAATGGGAGTTGAAGAGGAAGGTGCAGGAAAAAGGAGTACTTCGGGTTTGGCTGAGTTCATTTGAAGAAAATGTGATGTAATTTTGACAACATCAGAGAGGTATGAAGAAATGTGGGAGGCAGGTTAAGTGTAAAAGAAGGGGAAAATAATAAGGTCTAAATGTCATCTGCAAAGATATTGGCATGGAAGCAATGTGAGGATATGAAGGCAGACAGATAAGTGATATATAGGGAGAAAAGAAGAATTCAGAGAACTAAACCTTGTGGGACACCAAATAAATGACCAAAAATACTGAACTGGTAAAATTCTCTAAGTCAGCTATACTACCAGCTCAACTACTTTGGCCTTAAATCTAAAATGTATTTGAATTCACCTTGAATTCTCACTTTAGTAAATAACCCTTTTAGTACCCGACTCCTAGCCATCAATCATCTTTTTGCCCATCAATCATCACTACCGGTGGAACTCAGAATCCCGAAGCAAATGAACATGCTCGTCTATCAAGCTATTTGTATAATATTTAATAAATATGCTTCTGTATGATGATAATAGTGTGAAGATAACATTAAATGCAGGAATCTCACTTCTTTATCTTGCAAATTAGTGCCTCCATCTTAACTTCCGGCCAATTATTGGCCTCAATTTAATTATTTTGAGTAAGATTTTCAAATAATTCTGTTAGAAATATATATATATACTGACATGAATGACTTTCAAGAAAATACAATTTCCATCCATCTCTTGAAGAAATACATGTCAAGTCGGAGATACTGTTACATTAGTAATGACTTAAAGTAGAGAAAGGACGGCAATAAGATAAGGTACCCTGGCTATTAAACATAGGAATAAACAATGATGTTTTCATGCGGTGTTGACACTGTATATTGTCAGAATAAAATAATATATTAAGAAATTAGTGATATTAGTGATATAATACAGGAGGCTTAGAGAAAAGAAATGGAATTCATTGTGTACAAATGGATCTGGAAATGGGATAAATGTGTACAAATGGATCTGGAAATGGGACAAATGTGTACAAATGGATCTGGAAATGGGATAAATGTGTACAAATGGATCTGGAAATGGGACAAATGTGTACAAATGGATCTGGAAATGGGATAAATGTGTACAAATGGATCTGGAAATGGGACAAATGTGTACAAATGGATCTGGAAATGGGATAAATGTGTACAAATGGATCTGGAAATGGGATAAATGTGTACAAATGGATCTGGAAATGGGACAAATGTGTACAAATGGATCTGGAAATGGGATAAATGTGTACAAATGGATCTGGAAATTGGATAAATGTGTACAAATGGATCTGGAAATGGGACAAATGTGTACAAATGGATCTGGAAATGGGATAAATGTGTACAAATGGATCTGGAAATGGGATAAATGTGTACAAATGGATCTGGAAATGGGACAAATGTGTACAAATGGATCTGGAAATGGGATAAATGTGTACAAATGGATCTGGAAATGGGATAAATGTGTACAAATGGATCTGGAAATGGGATAAATGTGTACAAATGGATCTGGAAATGGGACAAATGTGTACAAATGGATCTGGAAATGGGATAAATGTGTACAAATGGATCTGGAAATTGGATAAATGTGTACAAATGGACATGGATCACAACGTATACAGGTCAAAGTAATTGTAACAGTAATGAATAGGAATTATTTGGTTATAAATGCCATTAGACCTTTATTATATCCTTTTAAAATAGATGTAAACTTTAATATGGTAAAACTAATAATCAGAGTGCACAAGCCATGTAGATGAAAAGCTGTGACAGTTGGATGGTGGTCAAGACAGACAGGTGGGCATCGTTCAAACAAAACCGACCAAATTAAAGGGTGCTAATAACAATTCATAAAAGTAGATTTGATAAAGGACAAACCAGATATGTAATTTCTGCTTAGTATTTACAGACAAAAAAATCACTAAGGCATTTTAATCAAGCTCAGCCCAATTTTGCAACAAAAAAAAATTCAAGAAAAAAAATAAAACTTTAAGATAGCCTTGGAAATCATATCTGTTGCAAATCGCAAAGATTTTCAGATTCCACCAATGACCCAGTACCTGCCTGATCATGAAGTGGCTGAATCTTCTTCAATCCACTTTTAGCCATCCCATTGTTTGCAATGAGAGCGCTAAGCATATTACATACGACTATGTGCTGGATTTTTTATACAGTGTAGTTCAGCACTTGGCAGTGGTTTGAGTTAAAGAGCACTATAGTCACCTGAACGACTTTAGCTTAATGAAGCAGTTTTGGTGTATAGAACATGCCCCTGCAGCCTCACTGCTCAATCCTCTGCCATTTAGGAGTTAAATCCCTTTGTTTATGAACGCAAGTCACACCTCCTTGCATGTGACTTGCACAGCCTTCCATAAACACTTCCTATAAAGAGAGCCCTATTTAGGCTTTCTTTATTGCAAGTTCTGTTTAATTAAGATTTTCTTATCCCCTGCTTTGTTAATAGCTTGCTAGACCCTGCAGGAGCCTCCTGTATGTGATTCAAGTTCAATTTAGAGATTGAGATAAAATTATTTAAGGTAAATTACATCTGTTTGAAAGTGAAACCAGTTTTTTTTTCATGCAGGCTCTGTCAATCATAGCCAGGGGAGGTGTGGCTAGGGCTGCATAAACAGAAACAAAGTGATTTAACTCCTAAATGACAGTGAATTGAGCAGTGAAATTGCAGGGGAATGATCTATACACTAAAACTGCTTTCTTTAGCTGAAGTAATTTAGGTGACTATAGTGTTCCTTTAATAAAAAAAAAAAAAAAACATGAATGAAATTGTTTTTTGGAAAGTTCCATTATTATTATTTGATTTTTTCTTCATGTCTAACAATTTTGCTTAGTTGTATAGTTGTCTCCTTCGTTGCATATTAGCAGGCACCTGGCAATATACTGCAGTAATATTTGCCTATTTTCTGCAGACATAAATAAATACAGTTAAGAGATATATCCTGTGCAATAAGCAAGTAAAGTTTTAACCAGTTAACATTAATATGGGTAGCGCCAGATAAATGGAAGTAATCAAGTTTAATACTCTTCAATGCATTAAACATAGGCATAGAGCTATTAATGGTATCAGCATTCCTAATTAGAAGTTTCACTGCATTTTTCGGAATCCTACTGAATCTTGAATAAATACACGTTATCCACGTTATCCTGTTTCAGGCCAAGAAGAAGAGTGCTTTACCAAGTGGAGACTTTCTATTGGGATGGGAATGCCTATTTCATTCACGACCTATAGGCCAGATTTTGCATCTCAATGCATCTGGATGTTTTTCAATCTTGTTGGTCATCTCTCTTCTATTGTTAGTGAATTGACACTGGTGCTTCAAGGGGAACTCAGGAGTGTCCCTATTCTATACATAGGTGCCTCACTAATTTCATAATATGCCTCCAAAATTAAGTAATGGGAGTGTACAGCACCCCAAAAATGGTATACATAATGGATCAGACCAGTGTTAGAAGCATAATCAAACCCTGTGGTAATATATACTCACAAAATGTTCAAAACCAAAAACACTGATACCCTCTTTATCTGCCCATAATGTTTCACTGTAAGATAGTTATAAATTCTATACATTCTCATTTGTGGCTCAACCAAATTGTAAAAATAGAAAATTAAATCTTCAAAACCCATCATGCCTTCAAAAAAAGGGGGGGGGAAATGAGCCACAAATTAAAATAAATCCATTTCCCCAAAAGTCTTTATGAAAAATAAGTCTTCAGCTTCAATGTTGTAGATATAGATCTCATTTATCATGCTAAAGGTCCAATAGGATCGAGTTGCTTAAGACAATCAAACATGCATTTTCCATGAAGTCAGTTTGGGATTACTTTAAATCATTTTATATATGGTGATACATTTATATTACTAAAGTTGGGAATTAAAAAAAAAGGCAGGGTAAAAGGCAGGTTTGGGGGGCGGGGCCTGATTGCCAACAGTGATGGCTGCATGGAGCTGAAGCTCCTCTGGAAAATTTACTTTATAGCCTCAAAAGGGACTTTGTTGTTTCTTCTTGTTGGCTAAATCATGTCCCTATACCACTTTGCTGATCAGCTAAACCTGTGGATGGTGGACACGGCCCGTGTCTGACCTTCCTGCGGCCTGCTACTTCAGTTGAGGACAGGAGGCGGACGATCCTCGACCTTGACTTGGAGCTTGTGATTATAGTGTCCTGTCCGTCCGTCCCCTGGGCCGGGGGGGATATCGCGGTCCCAACTGGTGACTTGCAGTGTCCACCCTGTTACACTCCCCAGCTGACCAACGCTTCAGTGATCTCGGGCCTAATCCCCCCAGTTCGTCATAATTGCATATGTTTTTTAGATTTCTTGATTATAAAGGTCTTTTTTACTCATTAAATATACGTTTGTATTATAAGTGTTATTTTTCTTTTTTCTTTTACTTTTTAGGAGCGCACATATACTTTTTCAGATTTTGAGCTTACACTCTATTTAGGTCACTTGTAGTTATATGTTGCAGCCCATTTGATTTTTTGTTTCTAATTACACCTTTCCATTAGTTTTTTATCGCTAATCCCCACAATGTCTGCCGTGCGGCCTTCCCAGTTACACTTGGACCTGCTACTTCCGACCTTCGATCAAATCTGTGAAAAATTCTTGGCACAACTCTGGATACCTACCTCCATTTCTGCAAGCTGGGTCAGAGTCAAGCAGAACCGCATCGCTGTAAAGCCTAGGTCTCACGCCACCGGTAGCATGTTCCCAGAGGGGAGTGGACAAGGAGAACATGCATTAAACTGCAGCGGCAGAAGACAGAATCCCGTGCAGGTTGTACCTCACACTGACTGAGGAGAGACAAACCTCTTCATCCCCAACATAACTCACCTGATTTGGAAGGCTACAAGTCATAACGCCTGGGATGAGGGGGCCTGCAGGACCACAGCAATGAGCCCTGGTCAATGCCATGAGCAGAGCAAAGATGGAGTGCAGACTGAATGGGACCAGATGGAAAGGTCTCCATTATGTGGATAAAGGTGGCAGTTGGGACTTATCTACTCTAGGCATCGGTTGAGGTGCTTTACTCCCAACTTGGCTGTTATAGTAATGGCTTTGCGATGCATTTTAATAGTCAGGTGTCTTATATCAATTACTCATTTAAAGAATAGCTAACCAGTGGTGTTCCTTCCTTTGTTGTTTAGGTTCCTCTACAGTTCTTTTTTATAGCATATCTTACTATCTTTTGGTTTAAGTAAAAAGAATTGTGATACTTCCGTCCTTTCTATTTATATATATAAAAAGTGCAGTCTGTTCCACATTTCATGCAATATCTAAACCCCTGTATTGCCATTTATACTTTGATGAAATGCATATGTGTGCTTGTATGATGTTCTACGCACTATAAAAAAAAAATGTATTACAAAAAAACAGGCATTGTTATTTACTAAAGTAAGGATTTAAAGCAAATTTAAGGACTGATTAACTGAACTGGACGCTTACCTGACTTACCTGACTTTCCTGAAGTGTTCCAAGTTGTCCATTTTGACCTTTTGAAATGTTAAATTCAAGGTGAATTAGAAGTGGATCTCAAATTTAAGGCTAACATTTTCAAATTGGAAAAAATGCAAGTGATGCTTTATTCTCACCTAACTAGCCCCAACATATTCATTTTGAATTTGCAGTCTATTAGACAACTCAGAAAATGAATTCAAAGTGAATTTAGGAAAATTCTCTGAGACGTGTTCAGTTCAGCTGTTTTGTTCTAAACACGTTGACAATTTTTACTTTAGTGATGAACCTGTGGTTGTTTTTTGCTGCTTCAAGTCAGATTACAGTAAATACAAAGAACAACATCCTTATTAAGATTTCCAATTTATTTAGAATTATTCACAAAACTCCAGATCATAGCAAGTTAAATCCAAACGGCAAAGTTAGCTTTGTTAGGTTAAAATAATCAAGCTTTGATTACAGCTGAATCAGAATTTTTCTCCAGGTGAACCATTTTAGTCTAAATTCTATTTAATTCAGAGTTTAGTACACAAATACCCTTGACTTGGCCAAAATGTGTTTTTAGTAAATAACATTCATTTTACTAATCCAACTTTGATTTTTTACTTGTTCACTTGTTACTATCTGTCTGCAGCACACATACACGTAAAAAAAATTGGACACTGATGCAATGCGCAGCACCTAGAAATATCACTGTGTATATCCACAACAACAGGGAAACAACAAAAAACCTACAATCGCTAAGCAAGCTCAAGAACATTACGGTATGCCTTGGTAGGTTGTTCATAAAATATTACATCCTTCTCATGTCACATTGAAAAAAAACGAACATAATTTACTAAGATTTAAGGTCTTTAACCGTATCAGCTCCTGGAGATCACTGATTCTAAAAGGCCAACTGCTTCTATAATTACTTTCAATCGCGGACCGTTTACGACGCAGGTTGAAATGGCCTTTTTTTACAAGGTGATAAATGATCTGTGATTAATTCTAAAGGCTTCGAGGCTGATGAAAAGGGACATGATTTGATCACAGCCCATTAAACAGGTCATAGTTTTGTCACCCATTAGTAGGCATTGTCTGATTAGTTTCTAATTGGAGCTGCTCCTGACTGCTGGGTTCTGATACAGATCTCTCCACTGATCAATGACAAGCGACAGGTCGTTCACATTTCCCTGCAACTGATCTACTTCTCCCTTGGAGGAAACCCCTCTTCTGTTAGATGAAAAAGAGATTTACTAATGGATCAGGAAACCGTTTGCAAACACAGCACAATGAGGACATTAAAGTGATGAAGTTGGACAATGAAATCTATTTATTGCTGTGAGTGGAAGGAAACCAGGCTCACAGTCAAAATGGCATTTCACTATTTTTTTTATTTTCCATCCTTCCAATCTATGTATATATATATATTATATTTATTTATTTATATAGTTATTAATTTAAAAACATATATATTTTTTGCATGTTTCCTTTCATTTGTCTTTACTATGTCTCTCTTTTTCCAAAAACAGAAATGTAAAACTATAATTAAAAAATGAAGGACTAAAAGGTGCAATTAATTGTTCAATAGAATATTGCAAACAGTAATTGCTAGTATGGAATAATTAGTATTTTCTGTGTTCTTTAGCACGGGCAGGAAAACTCATGGAGCAATTTAACCCCATAAGGCAAAAAAAGCATCACTACACTCACTCTCTACATTACACTCATCATCTCCATTACACATAGACACCGTTTTTCTAATATATTTTCATTCACACACCACACATTGTCTTTGACCTTTGCCTTTATGTGAAGACAGAATATGTCTACGTGTGTATGGAAGATAACGCTATATGTATACATGCATACTCAAGCTCTATTACACATGCATAAACACACATATTCACACACTCTTTGTACCCTATATGGGCATATACACTAACACATTGTCTCTCCATTACACATATATGTACCGCAACCAGAGCCCCCACCTTCACCTACAGCCATACTTACCCTATCTTACACAAGTACTGGTTTTACTTACACTTGACTTGTGTAAGGCAGAAAATTATGTTTTCGCTTATTGCACAGGATATATCTCAAAAAGCGTGTGGTATCTTATCTCTATTTATGTCTGCTGAAAATTATAAAAACGTTGTGTTGGGTAAATTTTGGTTATATAATGGTTTGTTGTTTTATTAAAGAAGGATTCAGGAAAATAAATCAGACGACATAAAAGGGAGCAAAAATTAGGCCAATCAGCATATAACTTACAGTACACTGATAGGTGCATTTTCCCACCATTTGGTTCATAGATCAAGTGAGAAAAAGTAACCAAAAGAGGAATGAAAAAGAGGAATAGTAAAAATAACAACTATATTTACATATGATATATTTATTAAATATATAATACATAAACATATCAATTTAGATTATTTTTACTGCTCCTCCTTTTTTCACTTTTTTACTCACGTCTCACTTGATCTGTTAATAAAATCAACATTTAGTAATTGTCTTCACGCCATTAATCAGTTTTTTTTTACATCAGTTGTCTCTTTTTTCATGGTCGAAATTCACAATCACAAATCAAATTGAACGTTAGGCATGTGCATGGGGAAAATATTCTGCTCGGATCGGCATTCCGAAATTCGGGACTTCATCAATTCAGGACTTCGGCAATTCGGCACTTCGACACTTCGGAACTTCGGCAACTTCGGGACTTCGGCACTTGGCAACTTTGGAACTTCGCCACTTCGGAACTTTGGCAAGTTTGGAAATTCGGATCTTAGACACTTCGGAACTTCGGCACTTTGGCACTTTAGAACTTCGGAACTTCGGCACTTCGGAACTTCGGAAACTTCGGAACTTCGGAAACTTCGAAACTCCAGCATTTCGGGACTTTTGTTGCAGCCACTTGGTAGATAACTCCCTAATTCCCACGGTATTAGGGAGTTATCTACCAAAAGGCTGAAAGACCTAAATTGGTCTTTCAGACAAATTTACTAATACTAAGTAAAAATTACTTAGTATTAGTAAATTGTGCCCCTACTCGCAATACCGCGAGTAGGGGCATGTATATTAAACAGACTGCGGCTGCTCACTGTTAAAAAAAACCTAAAAAAAATAAAAAAGGGTCCCCCCTCCCTGAGCGGGTGGGGGCCCTGAAGTAAAAAAAAAAGGGGGGAGGACCTATTGTCCTCCCCACTGGCCCCCACCCCTCAGGGGTGGGGGCCTAAATAAAATTTGGGGGGGACCTAATGTCCTCCCCCTGGCCCCCACCCCTGAGCAGTGGGTGGGGGCCCTTAACAAGAATAAGGGGGGGACACCTAATGTCCTCCCCCCTGGACCCTACCCCTGAGCAACGGGTGGGGGCCCTAAATACAAATGGGGGGGACAAAATGTCCTCCCCCTGGCCCCCACCCTGGAGCGGCGGGTGGGGGCCCTAAATACAAATGGGGGGACCTAATGTCCTCCACCTGGCCCCCACCCCTGAGCGGTGGGTGGGGGCCCTAAACAAGAATAAGGGGGGGACACCTAATGTCCTCCCCCTGGCCCCCACCCCTGAGCGGTGGGTGTGGGCCTAAACAAGAATAAGGGGGGACACCGAATGTCCTCCCCCCTGGCCCCCACCCCTGAGCAGTGGGTGAGGGCCCTAAATACAAATTGGGGGGGACCTATTGTTTTCCCCACTGTCCCCCACCCCTGAGTGGTGGGTGGGGGCCCTAAACAAAAATAAGGGGGGGGCCTATTGTCCTCCCCCCTGGCCCCCACCCCTGAGCGGCGGGTGGGGTCCCTAAATACAAATGGAGGGACCTATTGTCCTCCCCCTGACCCCCACCCCTGAGCGGTGGGTGGGGGCCCTAAACAAGAATAAGGGGGGGACCTAATGTCCTCCACCCTGGCCCCCACCCCTGAGCAGTGGGTGGGGGCCCTAAATGAAAATTTAACCCCCCTCCCACCAGGTGACTAGGGGTCCCCAAACCCCTAGTCACCCCCTCCCCCCAAAAATAAACTCCTACTTACCCCCCTCACCCTAAAAATAATGAGGGGGGACCATTTAACTAAGTACCTTTAAAAATAAAAATAAACTTACCATTCAATGTTTTCTTTCTTCTAAAATCTTCTCTTTTCAGCCCTAAAAAAGGCCAAATAAATATCCATAATAACCGACGCAATTAAAAAAAAAAAAAGAGCGCCAAAAAAAATTATCCATCTACACCCTGCGAGGGCTCCGCGCAGATTGAGCTCTGCAGGGCAGGGGAAGGCTTATAAATCCTTGCCCCGCCCTGCAATTAGGGCACTCTGATTGGTGGGTTTAAGCCATCCAATCAGAGTGCTCTGACAGGTAAATGAAGAGACTGACAGGTAAGTCTCTACATTTACCTGTCACAGCACTCTGATTGGTTGGTTTGAAATCCACCAATCAGAGTGCTCTGTGTCATTTTACACAGTGTGGGAAAGTTCTTTGGAATTTTCCCATGCTGTGTAATTTGACTCATAACTCTCTGTTTGGTGACGGGGGTTAAATATGTATTTAGGGCCCCCACCCGCCGCTCAGGGGTGGGGGCCAGTGGGGAGGACATTAGGTCTCCCCCCAATTTGTATTTAGGGCCCCCACCCACCACTCAGGGGTGGGGGCCAGGGGGGAGGACATTAGGTCCCCCCTTATTCTTGTTTAGGGCCCCCACCCACCGCTCAGGGGTGAGGGCCAGGGGGGAGGACATTAGGTCCCACCCCCCAATTTTTATTTAGGGCGTCCACCCACCGCTCAGGGGTGGGGGCCGGTGGGGAGGACAATAGGTCCCCCCCTTTTTTACTTTAGGGCCCCCACCCGCTCAGGGAGGGGGGACCTTTTTTTTTTAACAGTGAGCAGCCACAGACTGCTCACTTTTTAATAGACATGCCCCTACTCGCGGTATGGCGAGTAGGAGCATAATTTACTAATATTAAGTAATCTTTACTTAGTATTAGTAAATTTGGCTGAAAGACCAATTTAGGTCTTTCAGCCTTTTAGTAGATAGCTCCCTAATACCGTGGGAATTAGGGAGTTATCTACTTATGCATTCCTGTCATTACACTGACTGGCTTAGTAACTTACATTTTATATGAATTTGTGTTACTTGATTGTTGTAAGTGTTGCAAATGCTTACAGCTGAATCCTGTCTATGTTTGTACTTTTTATTTGAAATTGTATACAGTGTAACATTATTTTTCTTTCACTGGGTAAGTATATTCGTACTTAGGTAATACTGGGCTTCGGAACTTCGGCACTTTGACACCTCGGAACTTCGGCAACTTCGGAACTTCAGCACTTCAGCAATTCGGCACTTCGGCACTTCGGCACTACTACACTTCGTAAATTCGGTAATTTCGGCACTTCGGGACTTTAGCAATTCGGCACTTCGGCACTTCGGCAATTCAACTATTCGGACATTCGGAAGCACCCGAATGTCCGAATTACCTGAAATTCGGCCGAATTTTAATTCGGACCAAAACGAATTGCACATGTCTATTGAACGTGTTCGTCCACTGCGCAAGTTGTCTGTTTGTGAGTTGACTACATTTTGGCTCAAAGTTCCAGAATTCAAATGATCACCTGATTGACCCAAAATTCAGACGAATTGCAGTCTATAATAAAGCAAATCATCAAGTCTAATTTAAACAGGCATTCTTACCCATACACATACTTCTACACTTGGTAACTCAGTATATTTATGAATTGCATTTTCTCTTAATGCTTAGCCAAACTTACGACTGGTTGAGCACCATGGAACACAAAGTTCAGAAACATCTGGAGTGCCAAGTGCAGCCATCAATGCCCTGACATTCTACATATATGCAATATTTCTTACAAGGACACTATAGTCACCCAGACCACTTAATCTCAAGCTGAAATGTTTAAATTGCAGATTTAAAGCCACCTCTAGTGACCGTCATCCTGACAGGCACAAAGGGTGCTTCATCTGTACTGAGCAAGTAAAACACAACCATGTGATGGATAAGCCCATAGGAGAGGATTGGATATAATGCTTTCCTATGGTAAAGCTTAAATGCACATAGGGAGCTTGCCACACATGTACATTAGGTCCTCCTCTACAATGAGCATTTGATTGGGCCATTAAAAAGGAAGCCACACCTCCCTCCATTGTGATACGGGAGGTAGAAAGGTGAGCAGCGCCAAGGGAGTCTCGGCACTTGAAAAAAAGTAAGTAAAACCTTAATTTTCATCATTTTTATTGCAATACATAAAAATTGCCCATTTGCTCACATTCTATATGTGGTCTGTATTGCATTGATTGGCTGGACACCCACTTTCAATGTGTACTTTTTTTCTTAGCACCCAGGAAAATACTCTCCACTAGCTGCCAACTCTATCATCAGGGCAGGTATTGAAGACTTTTTTTTTTTATCTCACATGATTTTATAGGATATAAGTAGTGCCCCAACACATTGTAGACCCTGTATTAAACTGTGCCCCCTGTGAGGGCACACAGTTTGGGAACCAAAAGCCTAGATTAGGTGTAGACAAGCTTCAGCATTCCAGATGTTGTGATCTATATCTCCAATAATGCTTTCATAGCCATATTGCTGGCAAAGCATCATCAGAGATGTAGTCAACATCTGGTGTGCCAGGGTTGTCTATCCCTGTCTAGATGTTTCCTGAAAATCTAATTAACATCTACATTGCAAACCCCATCTAACTTAATATTTACAGAATAATAATGTTGTTTTGTATTAGTATGATTATGTTTACCTCCTTTCGATTAAACCTGCCTATCCTTTGCAAAGCTTATGATATAATGGCAGACTTTACAAAGGTTTTATTCACACTTAGCTTGTATGCTGCAATGGAATATGCTCACCTAGGATTTATTAATGATAATCAAGGTAAAGCCATTTGTAATGAATTGTGCAACAAAGACATTCTCTCACTGAGAGGTGGTGATAACGAGCCATTAGTAACATTTGCGCTGGTGGTAATTCAGGAAATTAACGATAATTTCATTTGTCTGGACATCAAGTGCTGTTTACACTTGGAATTAAAAGCACCCTCTGTCTCTTTACAGAAAAGCTTTTATACACAATGGCCCTAGAGACCTAAAACAATGCTTCCCTCTCCGGTGCCCTCTAAACAGAGTGTGTGCGTGTCTGCATGCAGATGCGTGGTGTGTGTTTGTATGTTTTCTTACAAGTCAGAATGACCTGCATTTAATCTGATCTATTGAACCTTTACTTTATTAACTCGGTAGTCTGACTTGCTTAATACATTAGATTTGGAGGAATCCATAAAAACACACATTTTCTTTTAATTAATTTGTAAGTGGAGTAACTATTTATTGTTTTGATTTGTGGTACATCCTCCTTATAAAATGTTTATAATAATGGATTTACTAAAATCAGCTCCCAATTTGTTGGACAAGATGTTTCTCATGAAGGTACAGTAGATTTATGGGTTGGCAGTCCATACCAGTAGAACTACTTTGGATTGTGCAATGATATTGTTATATAATATGCAGTTTGACAAAAAGTCTATCGTTTGTAAAATTACTTCACCCAAAATATATCATTAAAGTCATCAGATTAAATCTAGAATTCAGTGGTTGTGGGTTTTGGAAATCTATAATACATGTTCCCATTTTTGTGGTAAAAAAACAAAATAGTGTGTAAATGTTCTATATGCAATCATTCACTCTTTTGTCTGTTTTGACTTCAAGAAAAATCAAGAACAAAAATCATAAGAATTGTCTTTATTTAATCGCTATTCACAAGGTTTGACATGTAGTATTGAATTTAACATGTACATATTTAAGTGGAAAATATATAAATGTTATAGATCAAATCTCATTTCAGGGTTTTAAAGTGAACCAATCACAGTGCTATTATTGACTATCCAGTGTTGGAGGTAGCTCTTTAATGGCCTTTCCTACCTTGAAACCCCCTACCTAGGGGACCATGAGATTTAGTATCACCTGACACTTCAGAAACATTTTACGGCTTACCTTACAGAGTTAACTCTTTTTGGAGCCAGCTCACTGGGTATCAAGTAGCCCTTTTTAGAGTGTAACCCATAAGGGGGGCAGAAGACTGGGTGTCTCAAGGCCCATCTCAAGCATTTTAGAGGGCCAGGAGACTGGGCATTTCCTGGACATTTTTTTCCTTACTGTAACAATGAAAAATTTAGCAAGTCTAGTGGCTACTGGATTAGTTAGTCTAGTGTCGGGGTGCCCAAAAGGTAGATCCCCAGATGTTGCATAACTACAACTCCCATGATGCATTGCATGTCTTTAAAATGCTTTTAGAAAGACAAAGCATATAGGAAGCTATAGTTTTAAAACATCTGTGGGTCTACCTTTCGGACACCCCTGGTCTAGTGAGATCTGGTTTAACAAGACATAGTATTTTCCATTAAAATAAAAAATCCCAGCTAGTGAATTTGCAATGCTATTTACTCAATAGCGATTTCTATGGTTTCCTATGGCGTGCTCCCACCATGGTTTTAACCTTCAACTAATTTTTATCACAGCCAAACTTATAACAGTTAGTGAATAAAATGTTGTTGTTACTCTGCTGTAATACCTATTTAAACAGAATTGGGCTCTAGTGAATTGAGTGAGTCATTTATTTGTATCCCATTAATATAGTGTTCAAGGGTCCACTTGTAATCACATTCAACAAGGTAAGAATATTAGAATAGATACTGACATGCATGGAAAAATTGATTTATAGCTCAAAAACAGAGAAATGTTTGGGGTGCACATGGACAACAGAAAAACTCTATAACTATATATCATTAAATAATTATTTACACATACAATTCTGTAATCTGCAAGACAGTTCACAGACCAGAAATTTAGGATTAGCATAATTAATACCCAGACAATAAACCAGTTAACTGTATTCTTTAGAATTCAAAGTAAACTTCAGATTATATGCTGCCCCAACAGTTTGGCCAGCTAGTGGTCTCTTAGGATTAGGAGTTGCACACTTTTACTGGACAGTAATATAAATAGATGTCATTACCATATAGACATGTGTTAATATCTCTGTGATCTCAAGAAAGCCAAGTCTTTGGTTTCCCAATGTCATCAGTTCCCTTTTTTCCTCCAACATCCTCCCTCCCCGCTCCTTTTTCCCTTTTCATAAAATCGCCCTCATGAATGATTTATACACGTCTCGTTATCTGAAGTGATTTCCATGAGACCTAAACCCATCGCTGCATAATTGTTAATTTTACCACCATAATAGACCGAGATGGAAAGCAGCGATTATACATTTATTGCACAATTAAATAAAACATACTTGAGAATTACAAAAGGTTCAGTAATTATTTCAGACCATTAATAAAATGGGCATTAAATTATGGAAGACATAATAGAGAAAAGAAATAGATTTTCATTGCAGAAACAGAAGCTGAGAGGGGTAATAGATCCTTGTTGAATTCTTTTCTCTCTCTCTCTCTCTCTGAAATTAATTGTTGCCCGGTTTAATTCTTAGAGGAATGAAAGAGAATCTAAAAATGCATTGAAGAAGCTCAAATGAAAAGGCAATTGTCTGACTGGACAATAGCAAGTGAATCACTCCACGGAGAGTTGAAGCCACACTTCATTTATGATTTTCCCTTCCTTCAGCTACGGGAGATCAACGCTCCACCTTACACGTTTATTCCTGACCTGTTAACTCATTTCCTGCCATAGGGTTCATGTGATATGTTGATCTCTCTAGATCAAGGTTCTCCAAACTCTGGCCCACTAGATGTTGCTGAACTACAACTCCCATGATTCTTTGAATGAAATAGATAGAAAGAGAATCATGGGAGTTGCAGTTCCGCAACATCTGGAGGGTCCAAGTTTGGACAAACCTGCTAGATGAATAGAAGGGGATTCCCAACTACACAGATAAAGAGATATTGTACCTTTAAGTGCTTATAAAGGACAATGGGTTAAACAAAACATTTATACTTTGAAACATATTTGCTTCTGGAACTGAGCACCACAAAGGATCACCTTATTAAAAGATGTTCCAAGTGGTTTAGTGAAAAAGGAGAAAAGTGGACAGAGGTTGTGAAGGACCAGAGTGCTCTTGCTTTGCTCCATGTGTGGAAGTTAACTGCTGAAAGAACTTGAGTAGAATTCAATTAAATGCAGCACATTGAATATTTACTGGTAAAAAGAAACAGCAGAGATTAGTGCCAAGCAGTTCTATAATCCTGTCTACAAAAACACACTTATAACATGCAGGTATGACTATATTATACAATATCATTATATGATCACTAATGCTGCAGCTATAGCATCTCTTCTTAACAGCATAATAATCATGAATAGCATAATGATAATATAATGTTCAGCTTCAACATATGTAGTTGACAATTGTATTGGAATTTTAAAGTCTACCCCCCAAAGCTTTGTGTTCAGGTGGCAGCTTTGAGAGCTTCCAAGTCTCATCTTTGCAAAGTGTCAATCTCTTCTGCTGCTGCTTTACTCCATCTGCTGGCTGCTCCTTCAAGTAATTTCGCAACATCCTTCTAGGATAATGGTCCAAGCATTGAACTTGTCTTCTCCATATATGACAATTTCCAAGGTCACAAGCCTTAGGTTGACTTAGCCGAGTTGATCTTCAGACTTCTATTTGTTTTGCAAGTTTTTCTTCCTTGCTCTATGTGATCAATGAGAGACTCACAAAGAGTCTGCTGTTGTTGGCTCATATTTTGGTGGCTATATACAACCACTATGCTTCCGTTTGCTCTTGCTGGTCCTCTATATTTAAAGATTGACTCATGTTTCTGTTAATAATAATTATTAACATACATATTATTTCACTGTAACATCTGTATCAAAGGAAACTGTTTCTTTTGGCTGCCATGACCCTGTATTTCTCATACCTGTCTTTTGTGGCCCCTGAATTAATATCTGCTCCAAGTAAAGAAAACTTTGCTGTAACATTAAACATCAATTCCATGAACTATATGGTATTATCTTTGTAGCTGCCTTAACTCTTTCTTTTGATGACCCTTGCACTTGCTTCGTAACTTAACTTTGAGGTAAGTAATTTTTTAAGTGCTCTGCCTTTCCACAGTGAAAATACTGTAGATTCTTTCTTTTGTTTTATGGCCTAATGGAGTTTAAGAGATTTCTCTGTTGTCTCATTCAGCATACACTTTTCCTTTCCTTTGTTGTATTCATCAAATAATTTGACCTTAGCATATTTCTGTGTATGCTTTGACTCTAGTTTCTAGGGCAGGAAGGTTGCGTAGAAATAATACAACTATATGATTGTCCTTCATAATATCCTCCTATAGCACATTTCTTTTCCACAGTCTCTAGCATAACGTTCATTTATTCATATATTTCTTGGTAGTTTACCAGCCTAATCGTATACAGTATCCTTAACAAATACAGGTCACTGTTTAAAATTGAATATCGACGTAGTTCCTGTAATAAGATTCACATATCTTTCTCCTGTGTGTTAATTTCTAAATTAGTTTCAAGTAGACTTGTTGATCATGTTCTATTAGAAAGTTTTTGAATGGTTTTGCTTGCCAATTCTGACTAAGTTGCTGAGCTTCATTGTCTTTATTTGTCATCGGGTCTACTAGGTCTGATACATAGTATCAGGCCCGGACTGGCCATCGGGCACACCAGACAAATGCCCGGTGGGCCCTGATGGCCATGGGCCTTGGATCTCACCGGCCGGTCCATGCACGCACTATCGGAGTGCCGGCCCTGCTGCATTCCATGACAGGCCGGTTGGGAGATCAAAGATCTCCCTCACTGGCCCACTTGCACAGACATGCGGCCGGGGAGGGAGAGGAGGACCCGGTGGAGCTCTATCATGCAGCTCTGCCAGGTTCCTCTCCCGAGATTCAGAGCTTTGTCATGTTCACTCATGCACCGTCTCACACATACACAGCACCCTCTCACATACACAAAACCCTTACACACAAAGGACCCTCACACAGAGCATCCTCACACACACAGCACCCTCACACACAGCACTCTCACACACAGCACTCTCACGCACACAGCACCCTCACTTTACCCCTCTCACACACACACTTTACCCCTCACACACCCACTGCACCCCTCACACACACATACTGCACCCCTCACATACACACATACTGCACCGTTCACTCACATCCACTGCACCCCTCACACATACACACAGAACCCCCCCAATGCACCACTTACACACACACACACATAATACACACAATAGAGAGTAGGTGCACATTTACCGGTCTTTTTTCAAAGTGTCACTTTTATTGTAGTTACATATTCATTATCCCGATCAACATTTCAACCCAGAAAGGGGTCTTTTTCAAGATCAACAATATAGTGCAGAAAGTGCAAATAAATAAGAAATGTAAAGTAATTACTTACCAATGAAATGTGAGGAGAGATCCAACACCCGACCGAACCCGGACGTGCACAGGCGGGACACGTGATCAAACGTGATGACTCAAGCGATAGCGTCAGCGTTGCTAAACAAAGTATAAACAACAAAGAGATTGTGATTCCCAAGTGCTGAACATAAGAGTGAGGTGCTATAAATAGATTAAAAAAAGTATATAAGAATATATAGGATGGAAGATTAAGTAGATGAATAGAAGGTATTACTGGTTAAACAGATACTACTAGTTAAACAAATATAGGAACTTCAGAAGTGAAAACATATAAGTGAGAAGTGTGAATGTGTAAAATCAAGTGACACAACATGATGAGAAAAGTGAGTGAAAACAATATATATACATCAAGCGTGCTGAGACAGGCTCCTAACTTAACACACCACTAAATAACATTGCAGTCTACTCTAAATTCTTATTCTTATTATTATGATATTTATAGAGTGCCGTCAAATTCCGCAGCGCTTTACAATGGGTGGACGAACAGACATGTAGTTGTAACCAGACAAGTTGGACATACAGGATCAGAGGGGTTGAGGGCCCTGCTCAATGAGCTTACATGCTAGAGGGAGTGGGGTAAAATGACACAAAAAGGTAAGGATAGTATTAGACTAGTGACAGTTGCAGAAGAGGAATCAGTTGGGAGCTATTACGCTTTTATGAAGAAGTGGGTTTTTAACGATTTTTTGAAGGAGTGGAGACTTGGTGAGCATCTAACGAAGGAGGGAAGCGAGTTCCACAGGAACGGTGCAGCCCTCAAGAAATCTTGAAGGCGAGCATCAGAGATGGGAGTACGGACAGAAGATAGACGTAAGTCTTCAGCAGATCGTAAGGGCCTAGGCGGGACATACTTGTGTATAAGGGAGGATAGATAGGTGGGAGCAGCATTATGTAGAGATTTGAAAGCAAGAACCAGAATTTTAAATTGAGCTCTATATTTCATAGGAAGCCAATGTAGGGACTGACAGAAGAGTGAGGCATGGGAGGTGCGGACAGGAAGATGAGCCTCACCGCCACATTCATTATGGAATGTAACGATTCAGGTTGGGAGCACGTAAGACCACTGAGAAGCGGATTACAGTAGTCAAGGCGAGAAAGAACAGTGGAATGGACCAACACCTTAGTCGCATCTGGCGTTAAGTAGGGGCGGATGCGCGCAATGTTTTTGAGATGGAAATTACAGGATTTGGCGATAGATTAAACATGAGGCTTGAAGGAGAGGTCGGAGTCAAAGAGAACACCTAGACAGCGAGCCTGCATGGTGGACCTGATGGTAGCACCGTTGACTTGGAGGGAGACAGACACAGGAGTAACAACACATGAGGGAGGAAAGACCAGAATTTCAGTTTTGGGCAAGTTTAGTTTAAGGAAGTGGGCAGCCATCCAGTTAGAAACAGCAGAGAGGCAGTCAGAGATACTAGTCAAGAGGGACGGGGAGAGATCAGGAGAGGACAGGTAGATTTGCGTGTCATCTGCATAGAAATGATATTGGAAGCCAAAGGAGCTAATGAGTTTACCAAGGGAGGCAGTATAGATGGAGAACAGTAGGGGACCAAGGACTGAACCTTGGGGGACACCATCAGAGAGGAGTTGGGAAGAAGAAGCAGAGCCAGAGAAAGAAACACTGAAAGAGCGCTGGAAGAGGTAGGAGGAGCACCATTGGATCTAGGGAGCAGGTGGTGGGGCGGGAGGGCTGGAGCAGAGCAGAAACCTCTTCCAATGTAGCGGGTGCGAATAAACATAGAACAGCAGAGGGAGTGAAGTTAGGGGAAGTATTGTAAGGGGAAGAAGAAAGATGAGAGATCTCTTCTCTGATTGTAGAGATCTTGTCAATGAAGTGAGTTGCAAAGTCTGAGGCAGTCAAGTTAGTAGGTGGAGGAGGAACAGCAGGGCGAAGAAGAGAGTTAAATGTGTGAAATAGTCGTTTGGGTTCGCAGGAGAGTGTGGTTATGAGGGTATTGAAGTAATTAATGAGTAGAATAATGCATAAACCTATAATTATGCATAAACCTATTATTATTCCATAATATAATTAATGAATAATACCCAAAAAAAAAGGTTAACATAGATCACGAAGCTAGGTGGATATATCATTATGAAACCCAAATATATTAGTACTGTGCATATTAAAGTACCTCTAAATGTGCAACAGAAAATGGTACTATAACTCCATAGTATAATATGACAAAATAACCTGAGACAACAGGATATGGCTAAGCATTTGCATAAATAATCTATTACATGAAATAAAGAAACATTGAATAGGTGATTTGTTCATTCAGACCCTTAGGTACCATAGTATCTAAACGATGAATCCAATATGCTTCTCTTTGAAGCAACAGTCTAGACCTATCACCCCCACGGGTTAAGGGGGGGATATGGTCTATGTCTATGAAGTGAAGTGTTGGAAGTTTATGGGACTCTGCAAGATAGTGTTTAGCAACAGGTTTGTCTGTCCTCTGGTCTCTAAATGCAATCATAATGCCAGACCTATGGCCTCTGATACGATCCCGTAAAGTTAGGTCAGTTTTTCCCACATATGATAATCCACACATACTACATTACCTAAACACACACTCTCTACAACCCCTACAAATACTACATCACCTATACACACACACACACACACACACTATTGCCCGTATGCACATACTTGCTACATCCCCTATACACACACTCTTTACAGACCCTAGCCACACATGAATTACATTACACCACAAAGACAACATGACTAAAACCGACACACTACCACACCACAATCAGCCCACTCTATACACTCACAAACCCACAAGCAGACTCTAAACACATGCACAATACTCTTTCCTGGCACTTTTGTCTCCTGGTATCCATTTATAGAGACACCAGAGACAAGTTGCAAGCAAACACAGCGAAAGCATGTTATTAAATTTGCTTGCACAGTGCAGAACAAATACAGGGCATTTTTCTCATGCACATGGTCTGCTCTGGAAGAGCATTCAACCAACATGCTCAATTTGAGAGGGGACGTGCTTGTCATTGGTGATGACAAAACACACCCTCTGGCACGCCGTCTTCTTAACGGGCCGCAGTGATTACAAAATTCCCCGGGCAGAATTTCTTTCCCAGTCCGACCCTGCATAGTATATACCACAAATCATCTTTGTATAGAAAATAGAATCTAATGTAAGCTTCCACAGCTTACAGTTTCCATTATTCATATTTACCACTGCAAATTTCATGTCTGTCTGCTTGCCATTTTGCTTTCAACTTTACTGTTAATCAGAGGCTAATTGGAAAATATGGAAAACAGACTTTACACAGAATAGGCAATGTTTCTTCATGTTTGGAACTGTGGGTACATCAGATGAAACTAGAAAGATTCAGGAGCTACCTATGGGCCACTCTGGGATGGTTTGGTTTTGAGAGGTATTTAATGAGGTGGCTGCAGGTTTTGTACGTTTTCACGGAAACATGGGTGAACTGGACACCAGATGGTCACTATCAGGGATGTTCCCTATTTGCTGCCTGATGGATGTCTTTGAAAGAGAGCGTGGGTCAAACTATTACATACTGTTTTGTGGTACCCTAATACAGCCCTCATGCATTCTCAGCCCATTCAAGCATTGCAGCATTCCCTCCACATTTGGAGAAGTTAGAGGGTAGCAGATTGCATCCCCTTTTTCACAACCCAGCATTTTGTGTGCGAGTAACCCTCACAGATTTCCAATGGTTGATTCAGTAGTGCATCACAGAGATTTGCAATCTGTGATGCCATTCTGATCATTCAGGATTTCCATATTTTCCATATTTTACTCTTATTTTATTTCAATCACATACTCCACCCAGGCATACTACACTCTCACATGGGACCATGACCTGGGGGAAATCTTACAAGAGGGCAACTGGTCCAAACTCTTGACTAATATGATGCACATAGCCTATCTACATTGATTAGGGAGAATTAATATAAAGTGCTGGCACACTTGTACATTCATCACTCCAGATTAGCAAAGGTATTTTCCACTTTTGAAGAAGAGGGTACAAACCTACACACCTGTCCTAAGATTAAGCCTCTGTTGAAATCGCTGTTTACTAATTTGTCCCTTTGCTTTGTGGTGTAATTCTCAGGAGGGGGATGGGAAGGGGCACCTCCTCCTCACATGGCATTGAATTTGATCCTATATCTTGTCTTTTCTTCTTTACATCTCTCTGTTTATCACCTGTCCATCAGCCTTACCTCTCCACTGCAGATCATTTTTACTAACTATGTTTATCCTGACTTGGTTTTGTCCCTAGATTTATTTTAATTTTAACTGGTGTCTAATGTTTAGAGGCTTTGGCTGCAACCTGTATTGTATTGCATGAAAACCTTAATAAAATGTTAATTAAAAAGTAGAAAGACTACCTTCCCCAAGGTACTGTCACACTCATTATGTAAGTTGTTGCAATTACAACAATAATAATCACTTGGCTAAGTAGTGCCATGCATATTGGCATACATTTGTCCAGGTATGTCCAGAGTCCCTCTGGAATTCTCATGGAGTTGTGCATGCAGTATTCTCCCTGAGTTGAGAATGCCTAAGGGATTTTACACATCAAGGCTACCATGTGGCTCCTTTCTGAGCCTGTTGTTCGCTTAACCAGAGTGATGTAGTGTATTTATCACAGTGGATTCGGGGCTACAAGGTAACCATGTTAATCTCGCATGTCGTGTGGGCATCCTTAAAGGTACTGGACACTGCCCTTTTTATAATAAAGCTTCATGATATCATAATTGACACTTCTGTTGTTCCTTCCCTGCAACTCCCACATTGTGTAATTTGGCACCCTAGTAATGATGCTGTCCAATAGTAATTTTATTTGCCCTTTTGTGATTTTTTGTTATCCGAGGGTGCATTCATATCTTGATTCTGCTTTCCGTTACCACCTCATCTCTTTTTCACCTCTCTGATTACCTGCTATCCCTGTTTTTGTTTGCCTTATCATTTTGTATATCTCTAGAATCCCTGGCTTTTGGGTGTTTTTCTTGACTTTGCTAATTTGCCCACCCTGGTTATGACGTTACGGCCAGCCACTCTAAGGCCCGTTAATACATATCCTTTGCTTTTATATCATCCTCCTATTCCCTTAGTGCAGGGGTAGGCAAATGTTGGCGCTTCCGATGCTGTGGACTACATCCCCCATCTTACACCTATAATGCTGGCAAAGCATCATGGAATGTATAGTCCAAAACAACTGGAGTGCCAAAGGTTTCTACAATATACAGTTGCAAGAAAAAGTATGTGAACCCTTTGAAATGATATGGATTTCTGCACAAATTGGTCATAAAATGTGATCTGATCATCATCTAAGTCACAACAATAGACAATCACAGTCTGCTTAAACTAATAACACACAAAGAATGAAATATTGCCATGTTTTTATTGAACACACCATGTAAACATTCACAGTGCAGGTGGAAAAAGTATGTGAAACTTTCGATTTAATAACTGGTTGAACCTGCTTTGGCAGCAATAACTTCAACCAAACGTTTCCTGTAGTTGCAGATCAGACTTGCACAACGGTCAGGAGTAATTCTTGACCATTCCTCTTTACAGAACTGTTTCAGTTTAGCAATATTCTTGGGATGTCTGGTGTGAATCGCTTTCTTGAGGTCATGCCACAGCATCTCAATCGGGTTGAGGTCTGGGCCACTTCAGAAGGCGTATTTTCTTCTGTTTAAGCCATTCTGTTGTTGATTTACTTCTATGCTTTGGGTCATTGTCCTGTTGCAACACCCATCTTCTGTTGAGCTTCAGCTGTTAGACAGATGGCCTTAAGTTCTCCTGCAAAATGTCTTGATAAACTTGGGAATTTATTTTTCCTTCGATGATAGCAATCCGTCCAGGCCCTGACGCAGCAAAGCAGCCCCAAACCATGATGCCCCCACCACCATACTTCACAGTTGGGATGAGGTTTTGATGTCGGTGTGCCGTGCCTCTTTTTCACCACACATAGTGTTGTGTGTTTCTTCCAAACAACTCAACTTTGGTTTCATCTGTCCACAGAATATTTTGCCAGTACTGCTGTGGAACATCCAGGTGCTCTTGTGCAAACTGTAAACGTGCAGCAATGTTTTGTTTGGACTGCGGTGGCTTCCTCTGTGGTATCCTCCCATGAAATCCATTCTTGTCTAGTGTTTTACGTATTGTAGATTCGCTAACAGGGATGTTAGCATTTGCCAGTGACTTTTGTAAGTCTTTAGCTGACCCTCTAGGATTCTTCTTCACCTCATTGAGCAGTCTGCGCTGTGCTCTTGCAGTCATCTTTACAGGACGGCCACTCCTAGGGAGAGTAGCAGCAGTGCTGAACTTTCTCCATTTATAGACAATTTGTCTTACCGTGGACTGATGAACAGCAAGGCTTTTGGAGATACTTTTATAACCCTTTCCAGCTTTATGCAAGTCAACCATTCTTAATCGTAGGTCATCTGAGAGCTCTTTTGAGCGAGGCATCATTCACATCAGGCAATGCTTCTTGTGAAAAGCAAACCCAGTACTGGTGTGTGTTTTTTATAGGGCAGGGCAGCTGTAACCAACACCTCCAATCTCATCTCATTGATTGGACTTCAGTTGGCTGACATCTCACTCCAATTAGCTCTTGGAGATGTCATTAGTCTAGGGGTTCACATACCTTTTCCACCTGCACTGTGAATGTTTACATGGTGTGTTCAATAAAAACATGGCTACATTTCATTCTGTGTGTGTTATTAGTTTAAGCAGACTGTGATTGTCTATTGTTGTGACTTAGATGATGATCAGATCACATTTTATGACCAATTTGTACAGAAATCCATATTATTCCAAAGGGTTCACAGTTTTTCTTGCAACTGCATATAAGTGCCTCAGGCCAATGTTTGTGTGCTGATCTTTGCTCATCTACAGTCAGCTGAAAATGAAGCTAGCTAAACCAAGTCATTCTTAAAGCCTTTAATCAACACTGTAAGTGGAGTTATTTAAATGGAACTACAAGAAGAAATTAATTCCTTTGACTGGACTGAGGGAATACTCCATAGCAAATACACAATAGAAAAAGTAAAGCGCTCTCATTTTTAATCTGTAGTCAAGTGACAATTAAACATACATGTTATGAAAGGATGTAATAATATATATTAGTGTATTGTGAAGATGACAATTTTATTAAAATACAAATAAATATTCAAATGAAACAAATGAAAAAAATATTCTGTTTACGACTGATAGATTCTAAAATTAGACTACTTATTTCCACCAATGTAAAACTGCTAAAGACTGGAATCCAACCTTTCAGCTGTTGATTAGTTAATGGAATATTTAGTTTAAAGTCTGCCAGTTGTGGTAATTCAATTGACCCGAGAATGCATTAGCTAAAGCCCTATTCTGCAAACGTATTAACATCATGAACGTTACCGAATGTGATGGGGGTACACTCACGCACTGTGGCAAAGAAAAACGAGAAACATAGAAAAACATGGTCAAATTGATAAGGACCTGACTTGCCCCACCAGAGCACAGGAACAGATAGGCCAGCTAGATAGAATAGAGACATATACCACAGGGTATGACGCAGCCCACCTGTCTAAGGTAGACTTTGAGTTACAAGTCACAGGTGAACATACAAAGTTAGACAGGAAGCAGAATGCTATACCCTTTGACATACACCAGAGGGAAAGGAGGGCGAAGAGAAGGTAATTGATATGTTGACCGATGGAAAACTTAAGGCTACGACCCAGCCCAGGAACATAATTATACCCAAGCTCCTCGTGACCATACTTACCACATGAGTTTTGTATTTGTGTTCTCTTTCTGATGAGGACCTGTGCGTTCCGCGTGAAAAACGAATTTGTCATCTATTACCTCTGTTACCATAAACTTCAATAAATACAGAGTTACAAAAAAAGAAAAACATGGTCAAGCTGCCCCATCAGAATATGATATTAGTATCCAAAAATTTCTGTCTAAGAACATATTAGGGTGTCTTACTTTACTAGAGGAGAATGTCACCAGTGCGATATCGTTCACTATATTTAGCATAGAAATATACGTACAGATTAGTGACAATTTGATGCTGTTTGTATGTTTGAATGGGTGTGCAGGTGGTTGCAAAGAAAGCTCAAGAATAGGTAAAGAATGAGTTAATAGTTAAGACCTTTATTCATATGTGAAATTGGAATGTCTTTGCAATTAGTAATTGCTTCAATATCAGGAGGCTTTTATTTATTTTGTGGTAGCTCTCAGACTTCCAGAGTTTGCCCTTGGGCTCCATGGAGATCTGTCTTTAACAAAGCATGAGACGCAAGTTAGTCCACAGTCAGAGAAACCTTGATTTATTTCTGTGAGCGCCTGTTACAGATATTCAGGGGTGAAATAAGGGCTAAATAACGTGAACCATAACTACAAGCATACATGCCCTTATTCCTCTGCTTCTAGGGTGCAAACAAAGGCCCCGGATATTTAATTACAAAGAGTAACTATTTTCATCTCAGTACATACCACTCTTTGATTTTTATAGTTTTTTTTTTCCTACTTGTTTCAAATTATTTATTAACTGTATTGTTTTGTTAGACTTCAATCAAGTTAGTTCATAGTTTAATTGTTTACTGAATCTACATCAAAATAATAAATCATTGTCTTTCAGTGCACTTACATCTGATAATTTATAGATTCTCTTGTTTATGAGGATTAGCATTGAACATAAATATTAGATTCCCAAAATCAATTTAAAAGAAACAGAATGTATCATTTAAAAAAGTTTAACACAATTTACAAGTGATTTTCAATGTCTTTCAATTCGATGGTTGAAATTCAATAAAAGTGACAGTTTCCTCTTGAGCTTTTTGGGGGGGAAATTGACCACTGTCTTTCATCTACACATGTAATGTTTATATGGTTTTATTTTTTAACCCCTTCCCGACCGGTGACGGAAATTTTCCATCAACCTTGTCCTTCAGTTAAGGACCGTTGACGGAAAATTTCCGTCATTTACTAAATTAACCCCAGATCGCCGCAATCGCGGCGATCGCGGGGTTAACGGTGCTCCGGTCTGCCTCTGTATTAGAGGCAGACCGGGAGTTTCCGGTCGGGCTGTCACAGCACCGGTGCTCGCTCTGACAGCATGTCAGAGCGAGCACATGTGCTCCACATACTCACCTTCCGCCTCCCTGCACTTCCGGGTTCTGTTTGAAGTGCAGGGAGACGGATCTTCACTGATCCTGCCCCCTGGTGAAAAAAAATAAATAAAGTGAAATCCCACCCCCCCCTTTCCCCTGTTTTAATAAAATTAACCCCTTCCCTGCCAATTGATCACTGACTACAGTGATCAATTGGCAGGGTATACATTTTAATGTCATCAGATTTTTTTTTAACCCCTGAGGGTTAATTATTTTTTTTAACCCTCAGGGGTTAAATTTATTGTATTAATTAATTTAAATATTTTAAAATTATATATTTAGCTAGCTGGGATGGGTGGAAGTTAGTGGGGAATTGGGGAATTTGGTGTTAGGCTAACTAGGGGTTAACGTAATTTTTTTTTAAAAAAGCTTTAAAAAGGTAAAAAATAATTTTTTTTAACTGTTTTAGTAACGTTTAAGTAAAAAAAAAAATACCACCCCCCTTTACCCAGTCTAAATAAAAATTAACCCCTTCCCTGCCAGTTGATCACTGCCTACAGTGATCAACATACAGATCGCAGTATTATACTGTGATCTAATTTTTTTTAACCCCTGAGGATTAACTTTTATTTATTTTTTTAACCCTCAGGGGTTCAATTTATTGAATTAATTCATTTAAATATTTTATAATTATGTATTTTGCTAGCTGGGGTGGGTGGGAGTTATGGGAAAATGGGGAATTTACTGTAAGTGTTGCTTACTGCTAGTTAGGGGTTAACGGTAAAAGAAAAGTTTAGAAAAAAATGTAAAAGTGTAAAAAAAGTTAAGAAAATGTAAAACATTTAATAAGTAAAAATAAAAGTTTAAAAACGGGTTTTACAAAGTAAAAAAAGTTTTACAAAGTAAAAAAAGATTTACAAAGTAAAAAAATACATTAAAAAATGCTCATTACCACTACACCTGGTACAAGCTAGCGGAAAAATTATCCCATGCTAAGGTTCAAAATATGCCTTTTGAATTACCCTGGGATGTCTTCTTTAAGAAATGGTATGCCTTTATGGGGTAATTGGATTATATAGCCTTGTAAAATACTCTAAAATGCCTTTATGGAGTAATTGAATTATATAGCCTTGTATGGAGTAATTGGATTATATAGCCTTGTAAAATACTCTAAAATGGGACATGGACACAGCGTAAAAATTCAAAGTTTAAAAAAAAAAACTGGAATGGCTGTGTCTCAAATGTACCCCTTCAATGTCCACATATACCTGGCAAAGGTACATACGGGGATATTGCTGTACTCAGCCGACATAGCTGAGCAACATATTAAGTATTATACAGTCGTAGTACACATAAGGTTTGCAAAATATACTGCGCAAACTCACTTTGTGTGTCAAAAAGGCAGAAAAAATGCTTTTTACCACTACACTCGGTACAAGCTAGCAGAAATAATATCCCACGCTAAGGTTCAAAATATGCCTTTGAATTGCCCTGGGATGTCTTCTTTAATAAATGGTATGCCTTTATGGGGTAATTGGATTATATAGCCTTGTAAAATACTCTAAAATGGGACATGGACACAGCGTAAAAATTCAAAGTTTGAAAAAAACTGGAATGGCTGTGTCTCAAATGTGCCCCTTCAATGTCCACATATACCTGGCAAAGGTACATACGGGGGTATTGCTGTACTCAGCCAACATAGTTGAGCAACATATGAAGTATTATACAGTCGTAGTACACATAAGGTTTGAAAAATATACTGCGCAAACTCACTTTGTGTGTCAAAGAAAAAATGCGTATTACCACTACACTTGGTACAAGCTAGCGGAAAAATTATCCCACGCTAAGGTTCAAAAAATGCCTTTTGAATTGCCCTGTGATATCTTCTTTAAGAAATGGTATGCCTTTATAGTGTAGTTGTAATATGTAGCCTGCTCAAGTGCTCCAAAGTGGGACACGGACGCATCAAAACCCTCCATGAAAATTCACACTTAAAAAACTTAACTTGTTATGTCTCTTTTACAGCAGTGTAACTTCACAAAATAGTGTCTAGGTCATACATTAGGCATATTGTTTTACTCAGAAGGCTTAGCTGAGCATAATTTGGGGGGTTTGAACTTAGTGGCACATATGAAATGTACAAAATACCCAGCAAAAATGTAATCCATATGTAAAAAATGGCCAAAATTATATTTTACCACATACTTTGGCATATATTGGTGAAAAAATGGGGGCATGTTAAAGCACAATATGCACCATATGAGATACCCTGAGGTGTCTACTTTTACAAATGGTAGGCCTTTGTGAGGTTTTTTTGAACAGTCAAACTGCTATAATACCCCAAATTGAAGCATAGGCCCATTAAATCCGCCTCTCAAAATTCTACTGTAAATGTTGAAATGGACAGGTCTCCTATATGGCACTGTAGCTTCACGAAATAGTGCCAAAGACATACAATGGGGGTACCGTTGTACTCAGCAGAAGTAACTGAACACATAATAAAACCTTGTACAGGAATAGCACACACCAACTTTGCAAAATACACATGAGAAGTTCTTTGTTATAAGTTTGTGTGCCAAAACCCCCAAAATACTAAATTTTACTCCAATATTTAGCAGAGATTGGCGGTGAAATGGCTACTTAGAAAGTGTCAAAACAACCTTAGGACAATAGCATGTGATGTCTACTTTATATAAATATATACTTTTGTGTGGCAATTTTGTTTTCTTTTATGGCTATTAAGCTTACAAGACAAACATACCAAATTCTAAAATCGCTCCATATTAAAAGTTCATTTTACTCCTTGTGCTTTGTGACCTGTAACTACCCAAAAAAAATGAAACTCCCAGACACATTATATATTCTGTAAATCAGAACAACTAAATGAATTTATTTTTAATTACTTTCTTTAACCTGCATTAATTAGGCACACATTATTATTGCAAAAACTGTACAAAAAACACAAACTTTTTCTTTTTTTTTTTTGCATTTTTCTGTATTTTTGTAATAATAAATAAGCATTTATATATATATATATATATATATATATATATATATATATTTGCTACATCAAATTAAAGCCCTTTCTGTCCTCTAAAAAACAGTAAATAATATGCGTCGGTGCAATAAACGAGAGAGATGCAAATTGAAGTTGAACGCATACAGCAAGAAAATGTAAAAATTGCTTGTGTCATTAAGCGTAAGACAAGCTTCTGAAGCTGTGTCCTTAAGGGGTTAATCAATATAAAAGCAAAGTAGTAATTTTTTTTTAATGTCTGTTGACTATTTTAAAGGGATACTATAGACACCAGAACAACTACAGCTTAACGTAGTTGTTCTTGTGAGTATTCCCTTCTGACATTTTCATTCAAACACTGTCTTTTCAGAGAAAAGGCAGAGTTTACATTGCCCATTAGGGACACCTCCAGTGGCCACACCTCAGCATTTATTATAATATATGATAATTACTGTATAACACATCCATAATTTATTTTAATATTCTCTATACTTTGATATAACCAAAACATCAAAACATAAATGGCCATAACTTAACAATCCTTGCCAATATAGTGACCATGCACCTATGTACCACTTCCTTTCACCTCCCCCTTGTCATAAATTCCTTTTCCTTCCAATGCTTACCACCAGCCGACCTTTTCCTCGCTCGATGGGCAAGTCATAACAGGTAACCTAAGGTTAACCCTTTAGAGCAGGGGAGGTTGAGACCTGAAACTTGGTCACTTCATTCCACATATTAACCTAACCACCTCAAACTTCATTGGCAAGGACATACCCCCGGCTACCTGTGATAAAACAAAACCCCTGGGCGGGAGGGAAGCTGTTTGCTGACCCGAATCCCAAGTGGCACTGAGGTAAGACCACCCCCTCCAAACTCACACACCACATAATCCCACCCACACATTCATACCCAACCAATTGCATGCATCCATCCCCACACTCATACATGTGCCTTTGTCCGCTAAGCTGCGCTATCTCCCCTGGGCCTGTTCTGGTATATAGATTATGCCTCTGCAGTTTCACTGCTCAATTCTTTGCCATTTAGGAGTTAAATCACTTTTGTTTCTGTTTATGCAGCCGTAGCCACACCTCCACTGGCTGTGTCTGGCACAGTCTGAAAAAAAATGGTTTCATTTTCAATCAGATATTAACTTACTTGATATGGTTTTATTTCCGGCTCTGTAAATTGAACTTAAATCACACAGGAGACGCCTGCAGGCTCAAGAAGGCTATCAGCACAATGGGAGATGAGAAATTCTAAATTAAACAGAGTGTGCAATATAGGAAGTTTAAACATTAGATATCTCATTACAGGAAATGTATAGGGAGAAATAATTAGTTACATGCAGGGTGGTGTGGCAAGGCTGTATAAACAAAGTGAGTTAACTGCAAAGTTAGTTAACTGCTAAATGGCAGAGAATGAAGCAGTAAGACTACAGGGGCATGATCTATACACCATCACTGCTTCCTTAAGCTAAAGTTGTTTTGGTGCCTGTAGAGTCCCTTTAATTTATATAAACACTTTCATCAAAACTATTACTATCTTAACATTGGTTGCAAAATAGTAAAATAGGATTGGGTGCATAAAGCTGGCTGTCGGATAGAGGGAATGAGAAAGGTAGTATAACATAAATATAATAGTGTTTAAATCAATCAAAGAAATAGGATATTTCAAATTTTGGCTAAATATTCCATTTTAATTTTTTTCAATCCAGCTTTTTCACGCTAAAATGGGACATTCTCTTCGAATTCACAACAATTCATGCATTAGTGATTAACTATGTCTGTGTCCCATGAGTTGCTGGGGACCCCACATGCAGCATGCTGGACACAGATAGATACAAGGGAGAACAGGGGGAAAGGGCAGCAGAAAAAGCAATGCAATAAAATCTATTACCCTTCTAATAGAATATGTCAGTGTCAACCATTGTGTTCTCGCAGGTCTGTGTCTCAGTCATCATGCATAACAGACTCTAAAAAATATGTTTGAAAAGGGTCTGACACTCCACCAAAGCTGATATTAAGACCTTACTAACTGGCATCAGAACTATGTTCCAGGAGGACATGGCGGGAGTTTGGATAGTTGTGGCTGGAGTTACTAATCATATAGTGGAAGTGGAAGAAATCTTTAGGAGTGCCAGAGTGTCTCAGACACTTACTGATGCTACCCTTGGCTCATTACAGAAACAATGTGCAAATATGGCTGCTTGGCAAACATAGAAGACAGAGCTAAATCCATAGAAGACAGGGCTAGATCATATGGCTTAGGGGTAGTGAGGCCATTACCTATGAGGAAGTTCCTCACTATGTTCGCAGGTTCATCTCCACCATACTCTCACCCGAAAAGGCTAAACTAATAATGATGCATCATTGTTTTGTTCTTACTAGTGCCATAAAAGTTCCTCAGGGGGCACTCAGGGACATTTACATCAGATATTTGTGGGACAGAGGATTCCTAAAGGGGCTTGTTAAGGTCTTTCCCTCTGTGTCATTTGAAAGATGTCAACTCACTCTCTATAATAATGTATCCAGAAAGACTATCCTTCTGGCAAGTTATTCAACTACTCAACTACTACTAAGAAAATGTTGTAGATGTAGGGCCCTCAAAGACTCCTGGCCATATAAAGTTGCAACATCTACCCTATCGCACACCTTTCAGAAGTACCTACCTTACTCCAGTCAATGGGACTACTGGTGGGGTCAATACCAGCAGAATCTCACCCCACAAGGTCTGTGGATGAGATAACACCACTTGTGTCGAGGCACGTTCCATCTAGCAATCCACCAAGCTGAGGAGACTTGAGGATTCTTCAGTTTCTTGTTTCCTAATTTTAATTTACACAATATTTTCCTTTAGTTTTACTCTGACTATGTAGGCAAGCGTGTAGTTTTTGGAGTTCCCTCCAAAAACAAATTATTACAAGTGCTATTAAGCTTCAGGCCCACATTAGGCTTACATTGCCTTATCTTAGCATATTGCTGTCTCCATTTTGGTCACATGTATTTGCAGCAAAAAGGTCATATAGTTGGAGATTTTATAATTGTATTATTTCTTGCATTTCTTCTCCTAATTTTAAAACACAAAACCACCTAATCCCTTGTGTATACCATATTCTGGCATATAGCATGCTGCGTTGTTCTATTTAATATGTGATATATTACTGTTATGTTACATATTTCTTGGATTGAGAAAAGAGGTAAAATGGAAAAAAAGGGCGGGGGGCTGACACATTTTATGATAATCGCTCCAATTAAACTCAACTTAAAGGGGAACAATAGTGCCAGTATAACAAAGTTGTTTTCCTGGGGATCTATAGTGCCCTCCACCGTCACCCCCCTCCCCCCCCCCACCCGTGGTGCAGAAAGGGTTAAAAAGAAAAACCTTATGTCACTTACCTGATTCCAGCGCTGAAGTCCTTTGGTGCTGGTTCAGGCTCTGCCTCTGCTCCTCACCTGCAGACATCAGCCGGTGGAGGAGATCCAATGCGCATGCGCAGCCATGAGCCATCATTAGAACTTCCCCCATAGGAAAGCATTCTATAATGCCTTTCTATGGGGTATGGGTGACGCTGAATGTCATCATGCATTGGGGTAAGGACATCCAATGTCAGTTAGGCAACCAAAAGTTGTCTAACAACCCAGAGGTTTCTCCAGTGACTGTCTGATAGACATCCACTAGAGCTGGAGTTAACCCTCAAATTTTAAAAAATTAAGTAGCCTTTAATGAATAAAAATATTTCCAAAGTAATGTACTGCAAACTAAATAAAAATAAAAATTAAAAATAAAATAAAAAAAGAATATATATATATATATATATAAACAACTGCATTTAATACTCAGTAATGTGATTTTCCAAAGGGATTAATTAATTTCCCCAATATGTCAAAAATCACAACAGATCAGTTTTGTGCATCATGGTTTAGCTACCGCTTAAATACATTAAATAAACAATAACTATGTAACCAGTCTTAATTTTAGGATTTTGTCTGTGAAACTGAAGCACATTGTCACTAATCCTCTTTATACACATCCTCCTAATTGTAATTTTCTTTTATTGTGTTCCACATATGTTACAGCTTTTTATTTGTGCTTAACATCCCAAGATTAATTTCTAAAAAAAATTTAAATAAATAATATTAAATAAAAAAAATCAATGCGTGTAAAATAGAAACGCAATGTTATTTGAAACAAAAACTGCATATTGTAATTGTATTGCATGTTATCCTGAATAACCCTCAGTGATCATAAAGATTTCTCATTTACAGACAAAATACGAACCAAATTACACACTTTAAAGCTATTTGTCTTTTTCTGCAGTATTTCTCCTTATCAAATTCCTATTGTTCCATCTTCATCGACAATAACAAATAATTCTTTTTTTTTTTTAATGCAAAACACAAAACACAATAAGACAAAGATCCTTGTGGGTTTAAACATGAAAACATAATCTAACTTAGATGCAAGAAAGGGACTTTGTTATTATGGTATGATGGAAAATGTATTTATACCACATGAGAATGAATAGCTCCCATAATCCTTTTTAGTTCTTTTCAAGCAAATAAATATTCTGTTTTCTTGATTTTACATTACTGAAGTTCTGTTCTTTTGATAATATTACCCAGTTAACATAGCTGTAAAACTCTGTCTCATGCGGCCCTTTTATATCTAGTTTTCTAGGTGAGCAACCAGGAGCTTAGTGGGATATATTTAAAATGCCACAAGTTATCTGTAGAGTTTTATGAGTTGATAAATGTCACGATTTGTAATTATCATCACGATTCTCTAACATAGACAACTGTCGCTGTTTAACCCCTTAAGGACCAAACTTCTGGAATAAAAGGGAATCATGACATGTCACACACATCATGTGTCCTTAAGGGGTTAAAGAGCACCTGTGTCATAGCCCCTTAGGGTAATCAACTTAACTAAGAATTTAAAACACCACATTTGGGACAAAATATGCACAACAGCTATTCACTAGAATTTGGAGGTTCCAAGGTCATGAATATGGTTTAGAAAGTTACTTAACCTGATCCCCTCTTTACAGCATACTGTGGCAAGACAGAGTGCTGTAGAAAACATAAGTAGACACTTGGATTTAATAGCTAGTTGGTCCTCTTTTGGCAGCAATGATCTCCACCAAGCAATTCCCGTAGCTACAGATTAGACCTGCACAACATTCAGGGGGAATTTTGGACCACTCTTTCTTACAGAAGTGCTTCAACTCAGCCATATTCTTAGTATGTTTGGTGTAAGCAGTTCTCTTAAGGTCATTGTACAGCATCTCTGTGTGGTTAGGATCTGGGCTCTGATTGGGCAACTCCAAAAGGCAGATTTTCTTTTTTTGAAGCTGTTGTGTAGTGGATTTACTTCAGTGGTTAGGATCGTTGTTGTGATGCACTACCTGAGTTCAACTAAGCTTCAACTGGTGGTCAACCACCCTGATATTATCCTGTAGGATATCTTGATAAACTTGGAAACTATTTTTTCCTTTGATGATAGCAAGTGGTTCAGGTACCGAAGCAGCAAAGCAGCCCCAATTCATGATGCTCCCTCCACGGTACTTTTTGGTTGGGCTGATGTTTTCATGTTTTTATGCAGTGCCCTTTTTACACAATACATAGTGGTGCATGTTCTTTCCAAAAAACTCAACCTTTGTTTCATCAGTCCACAAAACATTCTCTCAGTAACATTGTGGAGTGCCAAAGTGGTCTTCTTCACGGCTTCATGGTGTTCTGCCATTGACACCATGCCTGTTCAATATTTTCCATACAGAAGACTCATGAACAGAGATGTTAACAAGCTCCAAAGATATCCTCAAGTCTATAGGTGTCAATCTAGGGTTCTTTTTTGCCTCATTGAGATTATGTGGTGTGCGATTTGAGTAGTCTTGGCTGGATAGCCACTTAAAAGGAAAATTGCCACAATATTGAATCATTTTCATTTATAGACAGGGAACTATTCGCCGGCGAACATAGCTTGTTCGCGGTCGCCGCGGCGGGCGAACATATGCGATGTCCGGTCCGCCCCCTATTTGTCATCATTGAGTAAACTTTGACCCTGTACCTCACAGTCAGCAGACACATTCCAGCCAATAAGCAGCAGTCCCTCCCTCCGAGACCCTCCCATCTCCATGATGAATAGGGGGCGGACCGAACATCGCATATGTTCGCCCGCCGCGGCGACCGCGAACAAGCCATGTTTGCCGGCGAACAGTTCCCGGCGAACTGTTCGGGACATCTCTACTGAACTGTAAAATATATTCATAATGTTTATATTATGTAGATATTTTGCAATACATTGAATAGCCCATCTTCGCTCTCTTTCTTTTTGGTCTGATACGTTTTCCCAAATCTTTTTCAGAGGAAGAAACTCTGATAAGCCGAACCAACATATACATGAAATTTGGTCATCCTTAAAATTTTATTCTCAGAAAAAGTAGTTGAGCCAAAACAAACGTTTCCATTATGAAAAAGTCTAAATACATTCATGACAATTCAGAGTTTAGTGTATAACCGTGTATATAATCAACTGGCCACTACTCACTATTTAATGATTAAATACATTATTATGCAAAATAGACTAGCAAATTAGTGCAAACTGCCTTAGAGCAACAAGCCTTTGAGTCCAATTCTACTAGTTTTTTTTTCTTTTCTTTTTTTTGCACATCACTTGTTATCTATCTGCATTGCAACTATGATTTTTTTTTTATTTTAAATTTTGATTTTCTTTCATTCTGGATCAAGGAATAATGCTTAAAATAGTTCATTTGTCCCCTTTCAACTTTCTTTCTGCATTGATCATTCAATTTGTTTCCTGCAAATCTTGTTTAATGATTTACATATAATGACCTGACCATGAGATATTCTCTGTAGTAGGCAGAAAAGCCAGCAGGAAAATGTGTTACAAACGTAATTCTGAAGATGGTTCTGTTTGCCTTTTGCACTCGATCGTATATATATTTAGTGTTTCATGTAGCAGTATCATTGAAGTGTCAAAGGCATTGCTATAACGCTTCTCAAACAGTTTCCGTTAAAAAGATTTGCAAAACATATTTTTGGGGAAGGGTGTAGATAAATTACTTATTTAATGCAAAAAAAAATGTTAAAAAAATATACGAACAGTAATTAAGCTTAAGCACAAATCTGTTGAACAATCAGTCACTATTAAAAGGATAGTTAAGTTTTTTACATGCGGTGTTGCTAATGTCAACATGTTGAAGAAATATATTTTGTTATTAGGACCTAATAGATATTCTTTAGTAAACTAGAAATTGTGAAAAAATGTCCAAGCATGTTTTAAAAGGTAGTTGTCGCCAAGATTTTTAATGTAAAATTTACTTATCCCTATATTTTACAAATATGTATTTGTAAGGTATGAAAAATAAAACTAAATGTCGAGGTCCACATTATCCTGCAACTAGGTACCTCCATCTTAATACTATGTCAAACACTGTTGGAAGCTTGTTCCTTTGCACTTGGCAATCACCATAGAAAAAGCATACAAAGAAAAGGAGAAAGTGTAAGGGAAATCACCTGAGATATGTATGAAATGAGGTTCCAAATCAGTAAGGTAAATGAGTGATCAGGAGAAAATAACTCACACAGACACCCAGGTCAGTATAAGAAGATTTCCTGTCTTTAATCCAAAATCAAGCCGTATTTATAGAGTATAGTTATACAAGAGAAGCATGTAGGGGGTGTGAAAGATAAAGAGGTGGTGTATGAGGCATGGAAATGGAATGTGAAGGGAGTTAGTGCTTGCAGTGTGTATCTTGCACAGAAAGTTCCATTATGTACTTAATATCGAGTTTATAACGCACAGGAGAGGGAGGAAGAACAGGATATAACTGGAGAACATTTTGAGGGTAAAGCTGGTAATTAGACTGAACTTGTATTATGCAGAAGACAAAATGGAGTCAATAGCTATATAAAATGGATGCTGGTTTATATCCATAACAAAATGAAGCACTGTTTTTATTTGCAATGGTGTAATTATGATGTAATCCGCTCAACCTTCAATATAATTTGAAAAGAAACTGAAGCATTTCGTGAAAAAGGGTTACCATAAGTTAAAGGTGATTTTAAAAATGAATTCAAGAGAAACGACAGATCAGCCAAAATAGCCAATATTTCATATTTATATCTTGATATAAATTTGCAATGACCATGTCAGTTCTCCACAATTCCTGGTTTATTGAATATATTCTGCAGTTTCTTCCGATCTCAACATCTACTCTAAAAGCAACTACTAGGAGATTTTGCTACCTCCAGCTGCCTTTTGCTTTTTCTTGCTTCCCCTTTTTTCCTTTTAGATGCCGGGCATTTCATTGCCACCTATTTAAACGTACATATCAGTTGCACACAGGTTTTAGGTACACATATTGGAGGTAGCTTCTTATTAGGTGGGCTACTATTTGCTGCCATTTGTGTTATATTTTTTCCCCTATATATTTTTTAATATTTTGTGCACTTTTTCATTACCAACCTGTGGCATTATTTTGAAGCTACAACCGTGTGCAGACTTCAATGGAAATATTGGTGTACTACAACTACTAGGAGAGTTGGTGTTGAAAAATATCTTTTTTTTAATCTTGTAAGAATTATTCTAATACATGAAATGACACCCTGACTTCAGTTATTAAGGCACCTCAACTTTACCTTCATATGCTGCCAGTCAAATTTGAGCTTGTCTTTAAGATTTTCCTTCACCTGCCATTTTTACAAATTAAACTTTTAGAAGCACAAAGACCTGACTCAAGGAGCTTAATTTGTGGCATGTTCAATCACTTTCAGTCTTAACCTGGTACTCTTTATAAACAAATATTAAGTTTAAGTTTTGTGATTAATTTGTACACAATTAAGTTCATTATCCTGCCAGAACACCAAACAATTAGAATATACAGCTTTTATTTTTCCAGATTATGCTAAAAATGTAGTCGTTTACACCATAGCACTACCCACATTATCTGCCCATTTGAATATAAATGTTAGCACTTCTAGAGAGTACTTGTAGATATCCAGAAATCTCTCAACCATACATGTCTATTGGCCCTCTTATCATGCATTGCTGCGGAGATAGACAAACTTTTACAGTAGTGCTGAAATAAAGCTTATTACTGTCAGGGTACCTGTGGTCTCTACCTCCGAAAGAGGTAGAGACTTAGCTGTTCCTCCATCCAGGCGGTCTGATGGCTCCCTTCCCCGCGGTCTATCCGGTCATGCTAGGCCGGCCACGAGGGAGTGACTGCCTTTTACAGCATCTAGGCAGGAAGTAGTCATCAGGACACTCCCCCAGAACAACCTGTCAGTCAATGGCTGCAGGACCAATCAGGATGCCTTGGGGGCGTGGTTACTGCTCTGAACAGGGTATTTAACAGAGCTTCTTTCATTAGCTCATTGCCCTGTCGTGGTTCTAGCTTGTTCTAGTCACTCAGTGCTTGTGTATTCTATTATCCCTTTTGGTTTTGACCCGGCTTGTTTACCTTACTCTGCTTATCTCTGTTACCCTTGATTCGGCTTGTCTCTCGCTTACCTGTCTTCTGTTACCCTCGACCTCGGCTTGTCTTTGACCATTCTATACTGTACTACTTACGTTAGTCCGGCCATTCTAAGGTCCGGTATACGTATCTGGCTACTGTTTGTACTCTGCGTGTTGGATCCCTGTCCCGATCCTGACATTACGACAGGGCCAATGGATCCTGCAAGTACAAACAGTCAGCTGGCTGCTCCTGATCCTAGGTTTGAAGCCATGGATCACAGAATGGATCAGATGGCGCTTGCGCTACAGGCTCTATTAGCTTGTGCCAATAAACCACCAGAGGAGATACGTAATACCCCTGTTTCTCCTGTCGGTTCAGGTCTAGAGGTAGCCACAGTGGGTGCTTCTTCTCACATTACCCCCCCAGTACGCTATGGTGGGGCTCCTGAGAAGTGTCGTGGTTTTTTAAACCAAATTAGTATCCACTTTGAATTGCAACCTCGCTCTTATCCTACAGATAGGGCAAAAGTAGGATTTATTATCACCCTACTCATTGAGAAAGCTCTGAGATGGGCCAACCCACTATGGGAGAACGATAATCCATTAGTTTATAACTATAACGCATTTGTAGCTGCTTTTAGAAGAACATTTGACCCTCCAGGTAGAAAGGTTAATGCAGCCAGATTACTGTTGCGCCTGAGACAGGAGAACCGAACACTGGTGGATTATGCACTAGAGTTCAGGTCTCTGGCGGCAGAAATCAAGTGGAATGAGCAGGCGTATATGGATGTATTTTTGAATGGCCTATCTGATGTAATCCTTGATGAGGTTGCTACCAGAGAACTCCCTGAGAATTTAGAGGATTTAATTTCGTTCATCTCTCGTATAGATGAACGTCTAAGAGAGAGACAGAACACTCGAGAGGGGAACCAGAGACCTTCTTTTAGGTTAGCTCCCGCTGTTCCAAGTCCTGACTCCACGATATCTTTGCTTACTGAACCTATGCAGAAAGGGTATACCCGCCTCTCTGAGGAGGAAAGACAGCACAGGAGAAGAGAGGGTTTGTGTATGTATTGTGGAGCCAAGGGTCATTTACTCTCGAACTGTTCTAACCGCCCGGGAAACGCTCGCACCTAAGTCTCTCTAGAGGACAGGCCTTGGGTGTTTCTATTTTGTCCTCTACTCCTGATTATAAAGATCACAGGCTTCTGCTACCAGTTTCCTTAACTTGGGGGAAGGAAGTAGTAAGGGCTATGGCATTGATAGATTCCGGTGCTGCTGAGAATTTTATCGACCAAGCCTTTGCTAGTAAGAACAATTTCCCATCCCAGCTAAGGGAGACACCTTTGGCCGTTGAGGCCATAGATGGTAGACCACTATTAGACCCTGTTATCTTTCGTGAGACCATACCCATTAATTTAAATGTGGGTATCCTACACGTGGAGAATTTATCTCTTCTGCTCATTTCGTCTCCTTCCGTTCCCATAGTTCTGGGGTACCCATGGTTGAAAAAACATAACCCTATTATCGATTGGGAGTTAGAAGAGATACTCTCGTGGGGCCAGGGCTGCCAGGATCGGTGTTTGTGCAAGGTTTCTCCATTAGCTAATATTAACATACCGGAGAATCCTACTCAGTCCACAGAAAGACAAATACCAGACCTTTACCTAGACTTAAGGGCAGTGTTTGACAAGAAGAATGCCGATTCTTTGCCTCCACACAGGTCATTTGACTGTAAGATTAAGCTTCTACCCGGCACTATGCCTCCGAGGGGCCATGTATATCCTTTGTCTGTTCAGGAAAACTCGGTTCTAGAGGAGTATATTCGGGAGAATTTAGAAAAGGGATTCATCAGGAGGTCTTCTTCTCCGGCCGGGGCTGGGTTCTTTTTCATTAAGAAGAAGGATGGCACGCTGAGACCTTGTATCGATTACCGAGGCTTGAATAAAATAACTGTCAGAAATGCCTATCCTATCCCACTGATTACCGAGTTATTTGATCGTCTTAAGGGCTCCAAAATCTTCACCAAGTTAGATCTCAGAGGGGCTTACAATTTGGTGAGAATCCAGCAAGGTCACGAGTGGATGACGGCATTCAATACCCGGTATGGCCATTACGAATACACTGTTATGCCATTTGGACTATGCAATGCTCCTGCAGTATTTCAAGATTTGATTAATGAGGTACTTAGGGAGTTTCAGCATGATTGTGTTATTGTTTACCTGGATGACATACTAATACACTCTAAGGAGATTGAGACTCACCATAGACAGGTCAGAAAGGTATTACACAAGCTGCTGCAACATGGTCTATATTGCAAATTGGAGAAGTGCAGTTTTGATCAGTCTCAGGTAGACTTTCTTGGATACGTGATTTCTGGGGAGGGTTTTAAAATGGATCCTGTAAAACTTCAATCTATTTTAGACTGGCCCTTGCCCAAAGGACTCAAGGCTATCCAAAGGTTTATTGGTTTTTCCAACTACTATAGGCGCTTCATTAAAGGATACTCCTCTATCATTGCGCCTATTACCAATATGACCAAACAAGGGGCTGATACTAAGTTCTGGTCTAAGGAAGCTCTGGGTGCTTTCAAGACTCTCAAGGAACTTTTTGCCTCGGCTCCCATTCTAGTCCATCCTGATACGACTCTGCCTTTCTTGCTCGAGGTCGATGCCTCTGAGACAGCAGTTGGGGCTGTTCTATCTCAAAGGTTAGGGGTGGATAAACCGTTACACCCTTGTGGTTTCTTCTCTAAGAAATTTTCTGGGCCTGAGAGCAGATATGACATCGGGGAAAGGGAACTGTTAGCAGTCATTAAAGCCTTAAAGGAGTGGAGACATTTGTTGGAGGGGACCCTACACCCTATTACGATTTTGACGGACCACAAAAACTTGTCCTATATTGGGGAGGCTAAGCGCTTATCCTCTAGACAAGCTCGTTGGTCCTTATTCCTGACTCACTTCAATTATGTACTGACTTACAGACCTGGTTCTAAAAACTCTAAAGCCGATGCATTATCTCGCCAATATGAACCTTCTACTGTACCTGAACCAGTTCTTTCTTCTATAGTTCCGAAATGCAATATCATTGCTAATACGAATCTCAGGATTCATTCTCCATTACTGGCCGAGATCATTAAGTTGCAACATCTAGCACCTAAACAGACTCCTGCGGGCCGTCATTTCGTTCCTCCTGCTCTTCAACTGGAACTTTTACAGTGTTTACATAATAGCAAGATGGCGGGACATCCTGGTATCCGCAAAACTTACGCGTTGATCTCTAAGGACTTCTGGTGGCCTGCTTTACGGAGGGACATTGAGGAGTTCATCGCTGCATGTGAAGTTTGTACTAAAACCAAACAACCCCATACGCTTCCATGTGGATTCCTGCAACCCTTGGAGGTTCCAGAAAAACCATGGTCCTGTTTGGCCATGGACTTTATTGTCGATCTACCTATCTCTAAAAGACAGACTGTTATCCTCACCGTGGTTGACAGGTTTACTAAGATGGCACACTTCATTCCCCTGCCTAAACTCCCGTCTTCTCCCGAATTGGCAGAGATATTCGCTAAGGAGATTTTTCGCCTACATGGGATACCCTCTCAAATTGTATCGGACAGAGGCTCCCAATTTGTTTCCCGCTTTTGGAGGTCCTTCTGCTCTCAACTTGGTATTAAATTAAACTTTTCTTCTGCCTATCATCCTCAGTCTAACGGAGCTGCTGAACGTACCAACCAGAAAATTGAACAATATTTACGATGCTTTGTTTCTGAACACCAGGATGATTGGGTCGGTTTGATTCCTTGGGCGGAGTTTGCACACAACAATCTCGTTTGCGATTCTACTCATTCAAGCCCCTTCTTCATGAATTATGGTTTTCATCCGTCTATTCTTCCTTCGGATTCCCCTTCCCAGGGGGTGCCGTCGGTTGATGTTCGTGTTGCCAATTTGAGGAAGTTGTGGGATCAAACTCGACAAATCCTTGTGCACAACTCTATGTTGGTCAAGAAACACGCTGATAAACGTAGAAGGGCGGCTCCGGTCTTTGTTCCAGGTGATAGGGTATGGCTGAGCACGAGGAACATCCGTTTAAAAGTGCCCTCCATGAAGTTCGCTCCTCGTTATATTGGACCCTACAGGGTGCTGACCCGTATCAATCCAGTTGCGTATCGTTTAGCTCTTCCTAATACCTTACGCATCCCGAACTCGTTTCACGTTTCATTGCTGAAACCACTCATATGTAACAGATTTTCCTCCACAATAGCCCCTCCTCGCCCCGTTCAGGTGGAGGGTCAGGAGGAGTATGAGGTTAACTCTATTATTGATTCTCGAATCTCCCGGGGGAGAGTACAATATCTGGTTGATTGGAAGGGATATGGTCCTGAGGAGAGGAGTTGGGTACCTCAGGAGGATGTTCATGCTCCCCGTCTCCGCAGGGCGTATCACTCTCGCTTCCCATCTCGTCCCGGTTCATTCCGCCCGGTGGGCGTATCTGAGAGGGGGGGTACTGTCAGGGTACCTGTGGTCTCTACCTCCGAAAGAGGTAGAGACTTAGCTGTTCCTCCATCCAGACGGTCTGATGGCTCCCTTCCCCGCGGTCTATCCGGTCATGCTAGGCCGGCCGCGAGGGAGTGACTGCCTTTTACAGCATCTAGGCAGGAAGTAGTCATCAGGACACTCCCCCAGAACAACCTGTCAGTCAATGGCTGCAGGACCAATCAGGACGCCTTGGGGGCGTGGTTACTGCTCTGAACAGGGTATTTAACAGAGCTTCTTTCATTAGCTCATTGCCCTGTCGTGGTTCTAGCTTGTTCTAGTCACTCAGTGCTTGTGTATTCTATTATCCCTTTTGGTTTTGACCCGGCTTGTTTACCTTACTCTGCTTATCTCTGTTACCCTTGATTCGGCTTGTCTCTCGCTTACCTGTCTTCTGTTACCCTCGACCTCGGCTTGTCTTTGACCATTCTATACTGTACTACTTACGTTAGTCCGGCCATTCTAAGGTCCGGTATACGTATCTGGCTACTGTTTGTACTCTGCGTGTTGGATCCCTGTCCCGATCCTGACAATTACCTCCAAATATACATTTGAATTTAACCTCAGTAAATATTCAAAATGCAATATTGGATTTGAAAACATTTAAGAATTTTAAATGCACAACATCCACTCTGCAGCATCCTTCTCTGTTTTTCATCTTCTCACCATCAGTAAGAAACAAAAAGAGAGGTTTTGGGTCATGGTGTCATGATGTTCACAAGTAGTGATGTCGCGAACATAAAATTTTCGGTTCGCGAACCGCGAATGCGAACTTCCGCAAATGTTCGCGAACCGGGCAAACCGGGCAAACTGCCGTACATTTCAATAGGCAGGCGAATTTTAAAACCCACAGGGACTCTTTCTGGCCACAAAAGTGGTTGAAGGGGGGGGGAGGAGACCTACTCTCCTCCCCCCCCTGGCCCCCACCCCTGGGTGGCGGGTGGGGGCCATAAAATAATGAGGGGGGGACCTACTGTCCTCCCCCTCTCCGGCCCCCACCCCTGGGCGGCGGATGGGGGCCATAATGGTAATGAGGGGGGGGGACCTACTGTCCTCCCTCCCCCGGCCCCCACCCCTGAGCGGTGGGTGGGGGCCCTAAAAATAACAATAAGGGGGGACCTACTGTCCCGCCCCGGCCCCCACCCCTGAGCGGTGGGTGGGGGCCCTAAAAATAACAATAAGGGGGGACCTACTGTCCCCCCCCGGCCACCACCCCTGAGCGGTGGGTGGGGGCCCTAAAATTAACAATAAGGGGGCGACCTACTGTCCCCCACCGGCCCCCACCCCTGAGCGGTGGGTGAGGGCCCTAAAAATAACAATAAGGGGGGGACCTATTGTCCCCCCCTGGCCCCCACCCCTGAGCGGTGGGTGGGGGCCCTAAAAATAACAATAAGGGGGGGACCTATTGTCCCCCCTGGCCCCCACCCCTGAGCGGTGGGTGGGGTCCTAAATACAAAGGGGGGGACACTAGTCACCCCTCCCCCCCCCAAAACAAATTATGTAATGATTAGAAACTGACTGAAAATGTCAGATAATGTCCTCCTTCGAAACAGTGTAGGAAGATTCAATTGGTCATATCATTCCTACAGTCAGGAAGGGTGATGGTGTGAATGGACTCACAGTCAGCAATACATTAGCAGTCCAGAGATTTATAATGAGATTTAAAATGATTGATATAGCAGTAGTTTTACTTTAGAAATATGCTTTAATTATATTTACTGTATGTATGCATTATGCAAAAATGTAAACATTCTTTTTTTATTCTGTTGGCATTTTTTAGCAAGCGGTACTGCTAGTAATGCCTTCAGGGTCCTTACAAAAACCTATAAGCAAGGTACTTGACCGTTTCTTATATATCTTTGTCACATCTACTGTATGTGAGGAAAATTGCATTTTTGCTTCTATAATAACATTTTATGCTCTGTGTTAGGTTTTGCAAGATAAAGGACATTCTATACTGTCTAAAGCATTTTAGTTATTTTTATTTCTCTGTACTGTCTAAATATTTATTTTAACAAATAAGTGAAAATAAAAATTGTGTTATGTTACATGATTTAAATGTATGTTGCAAAGCAATCTATACACAATATTGATGTATCATGATGTGTTTATATGCTAGTTATGCATGCATGTCTTCAAATAAATGTTGTGCTGATGTTTTTTTCCCAATCAAAACGTGCTCAATAGTGAAGGGGTTAAAGTCTCCATTTGATCTTTATAAATGCTACTTTTGGTCAGATTTAAGCTTGTTTGAGCAGGACAGAAACCACTCCTAGTTTCTGTATGCCACCATTGTCCTGTTATAATTTCTTGAATATTCTGTTCACACTTTGCACAGTCCTGAATAATATGTTGGTCCATTCACTCTAAAGTTGGTAGATTTCCCTGAGATGTTCAAACGCAGTAACATTTTTTATGAATTGGGTTTGCAAGAACAGGAGTCTGGGGATCAAAGAGGAACAAGCCATCTGGTTTGGATCATTGCACAAATTTAAAGGTTTTGGGTTATGCCATGAACGACCTTTGCAAAATCACTGGGCATTTCTGCTTACTCATTAGAATAAATACATTGTTTGCAATATATGTAAGAAAGCATACATCAAATTATCTGATTTTATATATTATCCTAAAGAGGACCACAGGTAGAAAAATAAATGTTAGTAGGCTCTGGGTCTCTTTCCCTTTTCTGTCCCTATTTATAGACAATAGTGATGTCCCGAACGGTTCGCTGGGACCCTCCCTCCCAGACCCTCCCACCTCCTGGACAGCATCCATTTTAGATTCATTCGGAAGCTGCATACTTTTTTTTTTTATATTTTTTTTATTATTTTTTTGTATTTTATTTTGTTAATTCTTTATTTTTGTAGTGCATGGAGGTATAACAAATGAGGCTGTGGTACCCCAACGGCATTCCTCATGCTTTTCAAGTAATAATTGTAACAATAGGGTATATGTTAATACGTGCACATTTTATATGTTAAATTATTATGAGGTTTGTCAGTCAGATTCAACAACTTGGTAGTGTTTAGACAGGCTTAGACAATTTAAGAACATCTTTGAATTTAAACAGGCTTAAGCTTACGTCATAGTGAATACGTTATATTAAGCAGTGCGTGAGTATATATATCTACATTTAGATAATTTAAGAACATCTTTGAATTTAAAGCGGCACTGTCATGGCGAATCCCGTTTTTTTTTTTTTTTAACCCCCCTCCCGCCTCCACTACATCCAATTGACCCCTTAGTCACCCCCAAATGCCCCTAAGCCCCCCAGATTACCTATTTATTAATCTGTATTTTCTGCCCCGATCTATATTCAGGGCGCCGCCATCTTTGTGTGGGTAGGTGAAGTCCCTGTGGCCTTCCCCCGCCCTGCAGAGCTCAGTCTGCGCGGAGCCCTCCATGGGTGAAGATGGATTAATTTTTTGAGCGTCAGGTTTTTTCTTTTTCGTCAGGAATTTTTTTTTGCGCTCTGGTTTTTTATTTTATTTTTAAGTTCGACGGGTATGATGGCTTTTAATTTGGCCTTTTTTGGGGCTGAAAATTAAGATTTTAGAAAAAAGAAGACGTCAAATGGTAAGTTGAATTTTACTTTACAGGGTAGTAATTTTATTCCCCCCTCACTATTTTTTAGGCTTGGGGACCCCTAGTCACCTTTGATGGGGGGGTTTATTTAGGGCCCCCACCCGCCGCTCAGGGGTGGGGGCCAGGGGGGACAGCAGGCCCCCCCCTATTTTGTTTTTTAGGGCCCCCACCCACCGCAGGGTGGGGGGCGGAGGGGAGGACAGTAGGTCCCCCACCCCATTATTCTTTAATAGGGCCCCCACCCGCAGCTCAGGAGCCATGTTACTCTGTATTTAGAGGGAGCCATGTTTACACGGTATATAGAGGGGAGCCATGTTACACTGTATATAGAGGGGAACCATGTTACTCTGTATATAGAGGGAGCCATGTTACTCTGTATATAGAGGGAGCCATGTTTACACGGTATATAGAGGGGAGCCATGTTACTCTGTATATAGAGAGGATCCATGTTTACACTGTATATAGAGAGGAGCCATGTTACTCTGTATATAGAGAGGAGCCATATTTACACTGTATATAGAGGGGAGCCATGTTACTCTATATATAGAGGGGAGCCATGTTACACTGTATATAGAGGGAGCCATGTTACTCTGTATATAGAGGGGAGCCATGTTACTCTGTATATAGAGGGAGCCATGTTACTCTGTATATAGAGGGAGCCATGTTACTCTGTATATAGAGAGGAGCCATGTCTACACTGTATATAGAGAGGAGCCATGTTACTCTGTATATAGAGAGGGGCCATGTTTACACTGTATATAGAGGGGAGCCATGTTACTCTATATATAGAGGGGAGCCATGTTACACTGTATATAGAGGGAGCCATGTTACTCTGTATATAGAGGGAGCCATGTTACCCTGTATATAGAGAGGAGCCATGTTTACACTGTATATAGAGGGGAGCCATGTTACTCTGTATATAGAGGGGAGCCATGTTACTCTGTATATAGAGAGGAGCCATGTTTACACGGTATATAGAGGGGAGCCATGTTACACTGTATATAGAGGGGAACCATGTTACTCTGTATATAGAGGGAGCCATGTTACTCTGTATATAGAGGGGAGCCATGTTACTCTGTATATAGAGGGGAGCCATGTTTACACGGTATATAGAGGGGAGCCATGTTACTCTGTATATAGAGAGGAGCCATGTTTACACTGTATATAGAGAGGAGCCATGTTACTCTGTATATAGAGAGGAGCCATATTTACACTGTATATAGAGGGGAGCCATGTTACTCTATATATAGAGGGGAGCCATGTTACACTGTATATAGAGGGAGCCATGTTACTCTGTATATAGAGGGGAGCCATGTTACTCTGTATATAGAGGGAGCCATGTTACTCTGTATATAGAGAGGAGCCATGTTTACACTGTATATAGAGGGGAGCCATGTTACTCTGTATATAGAGGGGAGCCATGTTACTCTGTATAAAGAGAGGAGCCATGTTTACACTGTTATAGAGGGAGCCATGTTACTCTGTATATAGAGAGGAGCCATGTTTACACTGTATATAGAGGGGAGCCATGTTTACTCTGTATATAGAGGGGAGCCATGTTTACTCTGTATATAGAGGGGAGCCATGTTTACTCTGTATATAGAGGGGAGCCATGTTACACTGTATATAGAGGGAGCCATGTTACTCTGTATATAGAGAGGAGCCATGTTTACACTGTATATAGAGGGGAAGCCATGTTACTCTGTATATAGAGAGGAGCCATTTTTATACTGTATATAGAGGGGAGCCATGTTACTCTGTATATAGAGAGGAGCCATGTTTACACTGTATATAGAGGGAGCCATGTTACTCTGTATATAGAGAGGAGCCATGTTTACACTGTATATAGAGTGGAGCCATGTTACTCTGTATATAGAGGGAGCCATGTTTACATGGTGTATAGAGGGAGCCATGTTACTCTGTATATAGAGAGGAGCCATGTTACTCTGTATATAGAGGGAGCCATGTTACTCTGTATATAGAGGGGAGCCATGTTATTTTGTATATAGAGAGGAGCCATGTTTGCACTGTATATAGAAGGGAGCCATGTTCACACTGTATATAGAGGGGAGCCATGTTACTCTGTATATAGAGGGAGCCATGTTTACACGGTATATAGAGGGGAGCCATGTTACTCTGTATATAGAGAGGAGCCATGTTTACACTGTATATAGAGGGAGCCATGTTACTCTGTATATAGAGAGAAGCCATGTTTACACTGTATATAGAGGGGAGCCATGTTACTCTGTATATAGAGGGGAGCCATGTTACACTGTATATAGAGGGAGCCATGTTACTCTGTATATAGAGGGAGCCATGTTACTATCTGAGGTGGTTAACTATGATTGGCCCTGGCATGTTTGTTAGTCTGGCCTGCATGGTTGTCTGGCATGATTAAAAGTAGCATGTTTCAACTATATTAGTAGTTAGACTAGTTTGCACTAAAACATGGAAGACATCCTAGTATGAATCATGATCAACCGCTCTCAGAGACTATGCATTGCGACATGTATATGATGTGGAAAGGTTAACTGTTATGACTGTCTATAGACGAAGTGGCTGTAGCTGCACCTTAAGGATCACCAGTCCGTGGGTGCTGTATCTCTGCGACTGCTATTCAGGAGCCATAGATTGCCGGGTATTGTTGCCAATGCTATTCAGGAGCCATAGATTGCCGGGTATTGTTGCCAATGCTATTCGGTGGGTGAGACCTGTAGCCTCCTGGTGAGTTAGAGTCCATAAAGCCCGGTGCTGGCCCTCCAAAGTCATGGTACTGCCCAGTCATCCTATGCCCGTTCGGGGCCTGGGTCTGAGGCTGGGGCATGGAGCAGCACTGCAGTGCTTGGTAAGGATGCCGGTCCGGTCTCGTACCTGCAGAAGGGGCTGTAGCATCCTGTGAGGGGTTTGTAGTCCGACAGGGCTCTGGATCGGCCCCGGTGTTTTCGGCTGCTGGGCCCGGTCAGTCCGTCTCGCAGGTCCGGTGCCTCTCGTCTCTCCGTGTGTGCCTCAGAGGCCTTTTGACATCTGACAGCTGGCTTGTCTGAACTCTTAGCCCGCCAGCTTTTACCATACAAGCTGGTGGAATCTGAGGCGTTCCAAAAATTTGTGAGAGGCAACGCAGAGAGAAGAGTCTGAAGAAGAGGAGTCAGAGGAGGAAGGTGGCTTTGAGGAGGTGGAAGACCAAACACAGCAGGCGTCCCAGGGGGTTTGTTGTCACCTTTCGAGGACCCTTGGTGTTGTACGTGGCTGGGTGGAGGAAGAGACCTTCAATGACATCAGTGAGGACAAGGAACGGGACATGGCTAGCTTGGTATCCAAATACAAAAAGAGAAGTCCTGCGCTTAAGCAGCAAGGACTACAACACACATCAGCCCCAATATATAGTAAAAACCAAAGAAAAGAAAATGTTACTTGCGCTTTCTCCTTAATCCCTATGTATATTTAGACAAATGGAGGTCATTTAGTTGCTCCAATGGCCATTGGAGGGATGCCCGCCTGCCAACGTCAAGGCAGACCCCCCTAAGCGGGTCCTAACACTGACCCTTCAGCCTGCTTCCTTGAGCTTCTGGCAAAGATATCTCTAATGAGACAGAAAGGGGTATTTTTTATATACACCCCTTTACTTATTAACCCTTAATAGGGAACACATGGGATGGGTAGCAGCATTGTAACCAGGCTGTGTGATACAAAGTAAATACAAATACAAAAAGAGAAGTCCTGCGCTTAAGCAGCAAGGACTACAACACACATCAGCCCCAATATATAGTAAAAACCAAAGAAAAGAAAATGTTACTTGCGCTTTCTCCTTAATCCCTATGTATATTTAGACAAATAGAGGTCATTTAGTTGCTCCAATGGCCATTGGAGGGATGCCCGCCTGCCAACGTCAAGGCAGACCCCCCTAAGCGGGTCCTAACACTGACCCTTCAGCCTGCTTCCTTGAGCTTCTGGCAAAGATATCTCTAATGAGACAGAAAGGGGTATTTTTTATATACACCCCTTTACTTATTAACCCTTAATAGGGAACACATGGGATGGGTAGCAGCATTGTAACCAGGCTGTGTGATACAAAGTAAATACAAATACAAAAAGAGAAGTCCTGCGCTTAAGCAGCAAGGACTACAACACACATCAGCCCCAATATATAGTAAAAACCAAAGAAAAGAAAATGTTACTTGCGCTTTCTCCTTAATCCCTATGTATATTTAGACAAATGGAGGTCATTTAGTTGCTCCAATGGCCATTGGAGGGATGCCCGCCTGCCAACGTCAAGGCAGACCCCCCTAAGCGGGTCCTAACACTGACCCTTCAGCCTGCTTCCTTGAGCTTCTGGCAAAGATATCTCTAATGAGACAGAAAGGGGTATTTTTTATATACACCCCTTTACTTATTAACCCTTAATAGGGAACACATGGGATGGGTAGCAGCATTGTAACCAGGCTGTGTGATACAAAGTAAATACAAATACAAAAAGAGAAGTCCTGCGCTTAAGCAGCAAGGACTACAACACACATCAGCCCCAATATATAGTAAAAACCAAAGAAAAGAAAATGTTACTTGCGCTTTCTCCTTAATCCCTATGTATATTTAGACAAACGGAGGTGATTTTCACAGTGAGAAGACGCCAGTGTCCATAGGAAAGCATTGAGAATGCATTCCTATGGACTGGCTGAATGCGCGCGCGGCTCTTGCCGCGCATGTGCATTCAGCCGATGACGGAAAAGGAGGGGGAGAGTCTCCAGCACCGAGGGAGCACGGTGCTGGAGAAAGGTAAATGTTTAACCCCTTCCTCTCCATCCAGCCCAGCGGGAGTGGGACCCTGAGGGTGGGGGCACTATAGTGCCAGGAAAACGAGTATGTTTTCCTGGCACTATAGTGGTCCTTTAAGCTTTTCACCAAGGCTGGGTTGCCCTTGTTGGATCATTTTAGGTTCCCTTAAATCCAAACCAAAGTATACAACAGCATTTACAACATCACAGTTCCCCATGACTATGTACCCTCACTCCATTAAGTTCTCTTTTCTAAATAACACATTTCTTGAAAGTTCATAAAGTGAACATTTTAGAAATCATCATTGTAATACGGAAAATAGTTAAATCAAAATGGATGACAAGCCTGTAAGCTCTCTACCCTAACCAGATGATCACAGTCCTCCCCTTGATGCCAAAACTGCTTGATATGGTTCACCAGCAGTTATCCTTTTATATCAGGATCCAGAAGTGATGGAGAAGTAAACAGGTAGTGTAAATTGACAATAACTCCAGTGTTGAGTCTGTCTGGTTCCAGATCAGTAAACCGTCTATTGCTACAATCCACATAAAGAAATAGGGCTATAGTGTTGGTAAAGGGCAAAGGGAAACACTGCTGTAGGATTATGTCACATCAATACATCAGCATTTAACCTGCAACCTAAGCAAACACAATCATTAGCACCACACAGAGAAATCCATATAGGATAAGCTTGCCAAGACCACCTAACCAGGAAACCAATCTGTAAGTCCCATCAGAGCTGGAAGTCTAGTAAGAGCCACGATCACTTCCTTTTAATGCTAGTAGGAAATCTAAATCCACGCAGTTTTGCAAATCAGTCATTGTAATTTGACCTTGCTCTGCAGAGAACTTTAGAATGGCAATAAAAGTTCCATTAAGCAGGCTGCGAAGAGACCAAGCTTATATAAAAATTCCAAGAAACTTCAAGTAGGGATAAATCCTGCCAAAGCTCTGTCACCTTTCCAGATTTACTTAAATTTTGGGGCCTCTAACATAGCTTAAAGTCTAGGCCCCTGGGGCTCACCACCCAGTCCGCCCACGAAGTCCGTCCTCTGGTCGGCCCACAAAGATGCAGTGTGTGTGTGTAGAGTAGAAGCAGAGGATGCGTAGTGAGTGCAGTGTGTGAAGTGTAGTGTGTGAAGTGTATTTGTTTGTGTAGAGCAGGGGTGCCCAAAATGTAGATCACCAGATGTTGTAGAACTTCAAATCCCATGATGCTTTCTATGCCTTTGGAATGCCTTTAGAATGGAAAAGCATCATGGAAGCTGTAGTTTTAAAGCATCTGGGGAGCTACATTTTGGGCACCCCTGGTGTAGAGGGATGCAGCATATAGTGGATATGGAGTGAGTGCATTTGGGTAGTGGATGCAAAGTGTGTGAGTATATATGTAGGTAGGATAGGGGCTGTATACTATGGGATTTCCTTTTTTTTTATCATTAATTTATCAATTTTATTCCCCCCTCCATTTCATATGTGACCGGGGAAGGGGAACATTACACTCTTTGGTGGGCTGGTGGCATAGTGCAGGCTGCCAGGCGCTGTGTAGTGAAGAGGGGGCCCAGTCAATCTGATCTTCAGTTTCCGTCAGCTCCCCTCTCCAACACTCATGAGTGCAGTCTGAGTGTTGTCCGGAGCATTGTAACCCACGGCAACACTGATGGCTGGGGGCTTGCAAGAGTTGGAGTGAGCTTCTGGAAGCTAAAAATTGCGAGTGTTGGGGCCGCTCTTTGTTACACAAGTTGACGAGTGTCCGCAGGGCAAGAATTTTTTTTTTGGCCCGCCCTCTAACACAAAGGAGGGCAAAATGTAGATCCCTATCTGTTGTATAAGTCCACGATGCTTAACTAGCTTGGGATCTACAATTTGCCCATCCGTGCAGGGTTGTATTTAGAACTGAGCAATGGTTGTGTTTCAATGTAAGCATGTTTTTGTATGGAGAATGTGTGTGTGAATGTTGGCTTTTGAATGCAGACATGCATTTGTGTGTAGTGTATATACTGCCACACAGAAATACACACATACACACTGATACACATACACTGACACACATACAGATACACAGACACACACAGCAACATACATGCAAATACACAGAACCAAAGCTACACACACTTACACATACACAAAGATATACACACGTTTACTTACACACATTGACCCACAGATACATATACAGACATCCATTGGATAAGTGGGATATGGTTTGGGGAGTAGGTGTAAGGGTGGGTAAGCATGCCACAGTTAGGCAGTGAGCATGACAGGGTTGTGGGTTTGAATGTGAGTGTTGGGGGTGGAGAGTATGATATGGTTAGGGAGTTAGTATGACAGGGGTAGGGGGCTAGTGTGACAGGGTTAGGGGGTTACTGTGACAGAGTTAGGGAGGTTAGTGTGGCAGGGTTAAGGGGTTAGTTTGACATGGTTAGGGGGGATTAGAGTGACAGAGTTAAGGAGGTTAGTGTGACAGGATTAGTGGGGTTAGTATGACAGAGTTAATGGTTAGTGTGACATGGTTAGGGGGTTAGTGTGACAGTTAAGGAGGTTAGTGTGACAGGGTTAGTGTGACAGGGTTAAGGGATTAGTGTGACAGGGTTAAGAGGGTTAGTGTGGCAGGGTTATTGTGACAGGATTAGTGGTGTTAGTGTGACAGGGTTAAGGGTTAGTGTGACAGGGTTAGGGGGTTAGTGTGGCAGGGATAGTTTGACATGGTTAGGGGGCTAATGAGAAAGGGTTAGGGGGTTATTGTGCTTACCTTCTGTGCAGGCAGTCTGGTCCAGTGTGCTGCTGGCTCACACCGTGGTGATCCAGTGTGCTGCTGGGGCAGCCGTACTCCCATGTGGTTCCGGCGCTCTGTGATAATGCAGGCTCGGAACATGGCAGCCCCAGCAGCACACTTGATCACCAGGGGGTCCACTATCAGCACACTGGGTCACCAGGGAGTCCACTAACAGCAAACTGTTCCACCAGGGAGCCAATTTGTAAGAGCTGTCAGGGAGATATTTTAATCTCCCTGCTAGCTCAAGGAAGGGGGCCCGATAAAAGCATGAGGCTATTGCATCCAGCTCAGGCAGACCCCCTTCCACCCACGTTTTGGCCCAGATCGTGACACCTTTTAATTCAGGCTATTGGCAGATTCGGCTCAGCAAGGGATCAATGCTCTCTTGCTGTGCCGTATCCTCTGATATCCCAAATTAATAGGTAAATGTGCTTCCTGGGTGCCAGGGTCCCCTAGGACTCATGACAACCATCATGTTTGAAACCCCCTGATGGTGGCCCTGATTTGTTCTATTTTTTTATTATAAATCCTATTTTGTGGATGTCGATGAGTAACATACAAACATGGAGCAATATGATCCAAACCACGTGCTCTATACTAACCAAGGTAACTTACAATATCAACAATTTTGAATCCAACAACAGGAAAATACAGTTGTCTGCAGCAATTTAAGTGAAGCTTTCCCTGCTGGTGACTATAGAGTTCTCCATGTATATCTACCATAGTGAAGTGCCATCAATCACTAAAGTGGAGTTTGCTAAATTTTAAAGGAACATTCCACTACCCAAATGGGCAAAAAAGAAAATATCACTTTTAGTAAATATACCCCCAATGAATACATGCATGCATTTTTTTAAGAATGTACTCATTGGGAGCATATCTTCAAAAAACTTGCAAAACTTGCACTTATAAACTGCAGCCTTAGCAAGACCTCCCCTTTTCCCCAGAAGACACGTTTAGTCTCTTTAAAGGACCACTCTAGGCACCCAGACCACTTCAGCTTAATGAAGTGGTCTGGGTGCCAGGTCCAGCTAGGGTTAACCCATTTTTTTATAAACATAGCAGTTTCAGAGAAACTGCTATGTTTATTAATAGGTTAAGCCTTCCCCCAAATCCTCTAGTGGCTGTCTCATTGACAGCAGCTAGAGGCGCTTGCGTGATTCTCACTGTGAAAATCACAGTGAGAGCACGCAAGCGTCCATAGGAAAGCATTGTAAATGCTTTCCTATGCGACCGGCTGAATGTGCGCGCAGCTCTTGCCGCGCGTGCGCATTCAGCCAACGGGGCGGAACGGAGGAGGATCGGAGGCAGAGATCTCCCCGCCCAGCGCTGGAAAAAGGTAAGTTTTACCCCTTTTCCCCTTTCCGGGCGGGAGGGGGACCCTGAGGGTGGGGGCACCCTCAGGGCACTCTAGTGCCAGGAAAACGAGTATGTTTTCCTGGCACTAGAGTGGTCCTTTAATGGGAAATAACTAATCAGTGGCTTCTTGTTGTAAAGCTTCTGAATTGGTGCACTTGTTCGGCACGGCTTGTTCATGCGTGCATGTCTGATCTGAGGTCTGGCGACGCTGATCTGAGGTGTATGTTTACTTTTAGGATGATTGCTGATAAATAATGAATACACTGGATTCTATGGCTAGAGACATGTTTATATTGTATTGTTGAATGGCAATTTAATGCGGGCTAAATCTGACAATTTCTATTCAATAATCAGGGGTAAAAATAAGGCTTTTAGGGTTAACATAGATACACATGCAGAGAAGAGAGACAGAGAGTAAAGGATGTTTGGGCTGGATTCAAGCCTCAGGTTTTCTAAAGAGAGCATAATATGGAGGTTAAGCTGGTACTGAAAGGGCTTGGACCTAGAAGCTTACAATTGGTCTTGTATGTCATGTCCCTTTAAGCCACTGGGGATTCATGTCTTTTGTCACTCTTACGAGGAATAATATCGGTTTAATGTGCGGAGGGGGGGGGGGGGGGGAGTGTTTGAATTACTAACAATGTTGATGTTCCAACTGATTTCCCTTATTAAGCAATCCTCAGCCAACTTTGACTGCCTACAAGACTTAAATTCCTGCTACACCAACACATCTGTGTGTTGCTCTTACGATGTGTAATGTCATTAATCTGTATGCATTTTTTTATTCTGTGTTTGACCTCGGCTTTCTTGCTGGACCTTTCAGCATGTGTCCCCTGCCAGTTCAAATAACCATACTATACTTGCCTTGTCAAATACCATCATAAAAGGTTAGGGCTGCCAGATCCATTTATATTTTTACGAACATATATAACTTCTTCTTGTCGATGGGCTTCGTATGAAAAGTGCTGCCTTGCATTATTTTAGAATTCTTTCAATTTTACAACTGTAAAGACATAACTCTTTCTTTGATTAAGTCATTGATTTTCTTCCAGCAGCATGTGAATTCTACATACTGAAAGACAGTACTTTTTCAACACCTCTGATTACGATGAAGGATTTATATATGTTCAAGAAAACAACTCGGATCTAGAAACCCTATATAATATACACTGCAAGAAAATGCATGAATTAAGACTGTCCCAAATTTTCTGATCATCAATATAGATGCTACCTTACAGACGGTAAAACATGACATTTTTGATACAGTGGGTATGGATCATATACCCTTGATAGAACATTTCAAGCAGCATAACTACTACATCACACTGTAGTGGTTGTGGTTCCAGGAGTTCTAGTGGTTGTGGTAGTCAAACCATTTTAGCATTGTAAGACTTCTTACCTGGAGTTTGCTAAGTGCCCCTTCCTTCTCTCCACCTGGATGCTCTGTGTCAGTTCTAAGCCTGGCAGTGCAGGGCTTAACTCATTGGCTGAGAGCGGTCGATCAATGTCCTGAATTGGGTTAGAGTTGGACCGCATATCCCTGCTGTAAATCTTATTCCATAAACTCCTGCTGGGCAAGAAATTTATCCCAAAGGAATCGTTCCAATAATCACAATACTCACACTGAATGAGTGGAATATTAAACTAATAACAGTCACACTGTGGCTGCAGACAGTTTATACACAGCCTGGTTTACAAGTTGACAAGCATGAATATGTGAGAGATGCTTCTTACCTGACTGTGTGGTGTGTGGATCGATGCGCACGAACGCTGGACGGAATTAACACACCAAAGGAGAAAGTGAGAATGCAGAGAGAAATGTGGCCTGGTATATGCATTTTCTAAACCGTGTATTTTAGAAATAGATAATCGAGCTGTAATTACTGCATGTGGGCATTTTTTTCAAGCAGTTATTCATTTTATATAATGTTGCAAATTTTAGGAAGCTGTTTTACCAATGATGCTATTAGGGTCCTTACAAATAGCCATGTCTAGGGTATATTTTATTAATCTATTCTGGCACACCAACATTAAATGACATAAAATATAATTCCTGCTTCTATGCTAACATATCAGGCACTTTGCTATATATAGCAAGATAAAGGATATTGTGTAGTGTCTAAAATGTTTACTTCAAGCCATATATTTCTGACAGACGAAAGAATGAATGTAAAAAGGAATTCCAATTCAGTATGTGTGGGTAGGCAGAGTTGCAGGCATTAAACCCACCTACCCACTCACAGTAAGAGTGAGAGTAGCTGAGGTTGGGAAGTGATGTATGATGTACTGCGAGCCAAAGGCAAGTGGGCAGGAACGATGCACTGTACTACTAGAGGACATGGCAGGGAGAAGACAGAGCTCCTTTCACTATCTCTCTTTCTCCCTGTTATGAGTAAAATAAGAAGTGTAAAAGTAATTAGATTTTAACATTTCTGTGTATGTGTTGTGATGTTTCTATGGATGTTTGTATCTATATGTGTATCTGCTATGTAAAAATGTTTGGTTTACTGTTTACAATTATCTGTGTATGTCTGTTTCTTTATTAGCCATAGTGTGTATCTGTGTGTGACTGCTTGTTTGTGGCTATGGATTTTTTTATTGTTGTTTGTCTGAATGTGTGCTAGCGTGTGTTTATTCCAGTCTGTATCTAGGAAGAAGTGCTAGAGTGTGTGTCTGTATGTGTACTAGAGTGTCTTTGTGTATTTGTTTGGGTATATGCATGTGTGCTAGTGTGTGTCATTTTGCTAGCATCTGTCTATATACATGTGGTGTTGTGCCTCTGTGTAGTGTATTTTGTTGTAAATTAGCCCGGTGGTGTTGCTAGATATGTATGTGCACGCAATGATGTATAAGTTTGTATGGATGAGCTGACTGCAAAATTTCTGAGTGCTACAAATTGAAAGAGGGGGCCTGGCAATTGCACATCTGAGAGTAGTCACGGCTCAGGCTCTCTCCTGCTCAGTGGAAGTGACCCGCACACACCATAAACATATTTGTATGTGACAGAGGAGGAAGTATAGCTTCCCCTGTCATGTGATGAACAAAATGGGCAGACTTACAAACTGTGTGTGCCAGAAGCAAGCAACAGGAGACCCTCTTGCCTCCTAAATTTGAAATGAGCATAGGTTGTTATGGTGCTTGAAGTGTTCCTTTAATAGAACAGTCAGACTCTGTTTTCTGAGTGAGGTGGGGGACAGGATCTAGGATTCTAGAAGTAGTTGAACAAAGATGATAGGACAGTGAAATACTTGTAACATGGGCAAATGTAAATATAAAAGGTGACATGTAAGGGATATTGACAGGCACGAGTCAGAATGAGTACTTTTGTAGAAATATTATGGTTGCAATGCTATATCATAGAAGTACATGATATGACAAGGATTAGAATTTCGCCATCCACAGATGTTGAAGTGCAACTCACATCATTTTCTGTCAGCAATAGGCTACCACAGCACTGTGGGAATTATAATTCAACCCAGTTTGAAGAGTTGAGTTTGAAACTCTTTGAGTAGCTATTAGACCTGTAAAGGTATGTGAAGTTACCAATTAAACTGAGAATTGTTGACAACTGGCAAGGCATTTGCAGTTTGTTGGACAGAATATTTAGAATAACAATAGATAACCTGGGGGATTTTCCCAGTTTTGTTAATTTGTCACAAAATTTACAAATCCATTGTTAACTTTTCACAATCCCTTCGTCAGTGACTACAACCAACAATTAATGGGGAAAACAATTAGTGATACATATAGTTTGGAAGAAACTTCCAAAGATGAAAATGTATGTTAGGCAAACGCCTGCAAGGAGAGAAAATGAAACTCAGACAAACCATTTTTCCAGAAAACAGTAAGTTTATCAGGACACCTGAATTCTGCCTAAATGTTGGTTTGGCTTGGCAGCACATCAGTACCAAACAACTGATTCAGGGTCCGAATCAGACAATCCAACAGGGGATGAAGATGGTCCAAACAGTGTACTGCAAAATCTGTACATAATATAATATTATAAGTATATTTTGCAGAGTACTGTTGGAGAATGTTCTTCCTGTTTGGTTCACCGATCAAATGTAAAACAGGAGCCAACAGAGAAAAAAACGAAGGTGTAGTAAAGAACATCTCTCTCCATCTTTATGTATTATACATTTACTAAATATGTAATATATAAAAATAGATTTTTGTAGTTCCCCCTTTCGACAGTCTATTGCTTGATCTGTGAATAAAATCAATACTTAGTGACTGTCTCCTAGTCATCAATCATCTTCTTTCCCATTAATAATCTCTTTATTTGCACCATGGGTGGAAAATTTAAATTCTAATCCGAAATGAACATGCTCGCTAATTGCGATTTAATATTCACCTGATCCCACCAAATTCCGATGAGTTGCAGTTTGGACCAAAAACAATCTTTGAGTCTCCTGTGAAGATAGAAACGGAACAGATCAAGCTTGAGCTGTCGTGGCACAAAAAAAAAAAAAAACAACCATTTAGCAATATTTGAAGAAATGGTAAAAAAAAAAAAAAAAAAAAAAGAAGAAAACAAAACCATGTGAAACTTGACAGAAATAAATATATTATATATAAGAGAAACACATGCACGCACACTCTAGTAAGGTGTGTAGGAGAGGTACAATGTATTTCTAAGACAGGTGCAGAACTGACTCACAGCACTACCTGCTGGACAACTTAAGAAACTGCTGCTATGAACAGGAACAATATGTATCTTATCTGAATAATTTAATGCACAGCAATAATGTGTAACACTATGTATCTGTCCTTTTAAATGTACATATATTAATATATTATTACATGTATAAACCAAAAAGTATAACCTATCATTTATTTTTATATATATTCTATACAATGACTGCTTAAACAAAACTATTGTTAAATAATTCACATTTTTTCATACAGCCTTGGGTATAAAAAGAATGTTAATTACATATTTCCCGGAGAGAAAATTAATATTTGTTATGTGAACATTACTATAAAACAATGTCATTTAGAATAAACCGGTGGGCATTTATTTGTCTAACTTGTATCTCAATCATACGCTTAATGCTACAAGAGAACTGTAACTTAGACGTTGGGTTTAGAAAGCCATCAGTCTGTTATTTTGTTCAAACACGGTGAGACATATTCATAAAATGATATAAAAAAGGGATTCTGAGGATAATCTGCCCCAGACTTTGGTCGGACTGACTGAGATTATTTCTTAACAATATTTCTTAATCAGCTGTCATTTGCTCGAAGCAAAATGCCTAATAAACTTAAATTAGAGTATTAGTGTAACTGTAATGTACAAAACTGAAAAACTGAAGAAATATAGATATGTATAAATATAATAATAATAATAATAATAATAATAATAATAATATTTTGTTTTAATTATTTAATATTGATGTTATTGTTTATTTAACATTTATTATAATACTGTAAACAGTGTGTGTATAGGTTTGTGTTTATAATTTGCAAATAACACAGACAATAAAATTATTTATTTGAAAAATAGCAGTATATGATGATGGTAATGTAATAATAATATTCTGCTTGTCATCAACATTAATAGGAACATTCATCATTATTTTGTTATTTACTTTTTGTCTTCCTACCTGGAAATAAAGTGATGACATTTCTCATTTTCTCCTCGAACCATGCTTTTACCTGTTCGTAGATCCAAGTCATATCTACTGTATTGTATATGTTACAAAGCAGCCAAAGAGAAAGATGAGCTCACAAAAGATGTTTTTATTTTTCAGTAATAGATTAATTACTTGTCTAGAAGAGCAGGGTTGCGTTTTTAAGCCATGCTAAGTCATTTCTGGAAGAATGTTTATTGAAGGGCATTGAACAATTTAACAATATGAGAAGGTCAATTTAATTTAATTTTTTTTTTTTTTTTTTTTTTTTTGAGGGACATATCTTTTAACTAGGCAGGTGCAGAAGCATTGTGAAGCCATGCATATTCCCTATGGAACTGACAATAATTGTTTCCATTTAACAAATATTCTTCCCAAGGGCATTTTCAATTAAAGATACACTTACACACCCCAAACAAGCTGCTTGAATGCAGAGAGTTGTAATTTCAAATCTATTAGAGAGAGAGAGAGAGAGAGAGAAAACGCTTTGAGGCGGAGTGCCAGTGTTTTATAACAGGGACAGAGAGAAAGTAATCATTAGATGCACAGACACAATGCTGACAGACAATGTGACAGTGTATACATTGTATCTGTTTATATGTTTTATAGGATTACGTTGTGTGTTTATCAGATCGCACACTGTTTTAGAAGTAATTAGAGGCTGATCGCTGTAAAAACTGTTTGTCTTTATCTCCTTTTTATTATTTTTTTTATTTCCTAACAAATCAACTCATCCTGCCCTTTCTTTAAATGTATTGACATAAAATAAGTGAAAACATTTTGGATATATTCTGAATGTGAATGTGTAGGTATGCATTTATAGCTAAATTTATTCATGGGTGTATGTCTACCTGTATGTATTTCTGTGTATGTTAGTGTTGGTGTGTGTGTATATATATATATATAATATTATATTATATTATAATACATGCATACACACATTATACAAACACACACACACACACACACACACATATTATAATACCATGTATACACATATACAAACACACATATATGTGTGTGTGTGTATAATGTAAATATACATGAATTATAGTGTTAGTGTGTGTGTGTGTGTGTGTGTGTGTGTGTGTGTGTGTGTGTGTGTGTGTGTGTGTGTGTGTGTGTGTGTGTGTGTGTGTGTGTGTGTGTGTGTGTGTGTGTATTATAATATGTGTAGTAGGATACATATCTTCTTCAGCCTCTCCGTAGGCGAAACAAAGTTTTTTTTTTCCTGTGTGTAAATAAAGAATTTAGGGACACTGGCATGCATCACCTTGTTTAGGTAAAGTCCCAGGTACCTCCCTAGTATCACCTCTCTCTGTACCGAAGAGGTGCTCGCCTCTCCAACTGACAGTCACTAAAATAATCACCTAACACCCTTTCTATAAAAGCAGGAGGAGTTGAGGAGTTTGGGCTGCTTCTATTAGTGGATTAACTAACAAAAGCTGCCTTCTTAATCTGCTCTATTTAGTGTGTTCCCTTTCTGTGCCTCCTGTCCCCTTGGTGCTGTATGTAGGGATTGTGCTTTGGTGTGGAGGGTATTCTGGATAGGCTCACAGCTGATTGGATGTCTATGGCAGGGGTGTGAATCCGTTTGATCACTAGATTGCACGTCGTACTAAGCAGGAAAAAAAGGCTTTGAACTTCTCCACTTTTGGCTGACTGTATTTATTTTCCTATATGCTGTTCCTCGTTCCCAGCAAGGTGCTTTTTCTAAACAAGACACCTTCAGGAAGTAGGGAAATCATTTGTAGGAGAGTATTTTTTTTTCTCTCCTCCTATCTTTTTTTCACCTGCCTTTTTTATCACACACACACAGAAGCATACACATACACATACATACACCTTGCACCTCAAGACAAGACACTACTTCCCTGGACCTAAAGAACGCCTGGGTTTTCAACGTTCTATAGCTGCTCCTTCATCAAGAGAAGCTCATACAATCACTCAGTGGGGAGGTCCACGTTTGACTTCAAGATTATTTTTTGTTCAACCACTGAGCATCTGGCATGATTAGTTAAGACTTCATTCTTCATTTTCAAAAGGAAGAGAAAAGGGGGAGAAGTGGAGTTGGCAGTATCTGGTTCCAGAGATTGAGCAGCACCATGTCTAAGCCTGTTGATCATATCAAGAGACCCATGAATGCCTTCATGGTGTGGTCCAGAGGGCAAAGAAGGAAGATGGCCCAGGAGAACCCCAAGATGCACAATTCGGAAATTAGCAAAAGACTTGGGGCTGAATGGAAACTACTATCCGAAGCTGAGAAAAGACCCTACATAGATGAAGCCAAAAGGCTCAGAGCTCAACATATGAAGGAGCATCCCGACTATAAGTACAGACCTAGGCGCAAACCCAAGAACCTTCTGAAGAAGGACAGGTACGTTTTTCCCTTGCCCTACCTGGGAGACCACGATCATCTTAAGACAGGACTTTCTCTTAGTGCCACTGATTCCATCCTGGGGGCTTCAGAGAAGGCGAGAGCTTTTTTGCCACCAACATCAGCACCTTATTCTCTACTAGACCCAAGCCAGTTTAGCTCCAGCGCCATCCAGAAGATGACCGAGATGCCACATACCCTGACCACCAACACCCTACCTTACGCCTCGACTTTGGGATACCAGAATGGGGCATTTGGTGGGTTAAGCTGCCCCAGCCAACATACCCACACTCACCCATCTCCAACTAACCCTGGTTATGTTGTGCCCTGTAACTGTACAGCATGGTCTACATCTAACTTGCAACCTCCAGTTGCCTACATATTGTTTCCAGGCATGACTAAAGCTGGTTTAGACCCATATTCTTCTGCACACACTGCAGCCATGTAATAAAGAATATTATGCAAGAGGAAACTGCAGGTATATACATCTCTGGTGGTGTATGTACAGAAAGACTGCCAAAAACAGGAACTTGAAAGATGGGAGAGAGAAAGAGAGAGAGACGAACGATACTTTATTTGGACCAATTTATCCCCTTGTTCCTGGCAGAATAATACATCTCATTGTGAAGAGGTCCTCAATATTTCTTCACCCAGTCATGAGGATAATTGAAAGTTGTTGCCAGGACAAATTGTAAGATTTGTACATGTCGACCTTGTTTTTTTTTTCCTTTTAGAATCTCAAAAGCGGACAGTAATGATTTTATTTATTCATTTTGATGTACATGGGTTTGTCTTTTATTTCGTTGTGATTTAACCTTGAATTTTAAAGGAGCTGATATTAAATTATTAAAACAATTGGCATTCTTGCCCCAAATATTTTATTTACACATATATGTCGATTTGGTGGGTTGGAGGGTGGGTAGGCGGTAGTAAAGCTATTTAATTACCCTTAAAAATACCTGCATTTTGTGTAAAAACAAAAAAAACAAACAAAAAAAACAAATAAGTATCTAAAGATTGGAGTTTAATTATGATTACAGCCTAGGCTTGGTTGCAGAACTCTTAAAATATTTATTTTTTGAATTAAGTCAGTGTTCATATTTCTAAGACTTTCCCTTAATCACTGCAAGGTAAAACCATGAAATCATATTTGATATCATTAGGGGAAAACCGCTATTAAATGCAATATTTACACATTGGGGAAATGACTTAAAAGAGCCCTCAGTCTTTCTGTTCTTCCCATATATGGCATTTTTTGTTGGTCAATAATATTTCAAATAAAGACCTTATTGGCGTTAAAATACGTTTATGTGTTCTAGCAGAATGTTACTTGCTACAAAGTATCAGTAATTCGTATCATGTTTTGCTGGACGTTTCATAGAAATTCATTGGTAGATCGGATACTTTGTTGGATATTAATATTGGACAAATAATAAATTAACATCACACATATAACAATGCATAGAGGATGCAATATGTTAAAATTATTACATACAAATATATAAAAATATATATTCATTAGCTTAATGTTACTTTTATATGTTTTTGTAGCTTAAGTTGATTAAGATTTCATTTCAGTATATATATATATATGTGTGTGTGGGGGGTGTGTGTCTATGTGTGTGTTTGTTTGTGTGTGTGTGCTTGTTTGTGCATATATTGTAAGTATATAAAATATAATTAATTTACGAATGTACTGAGCATTGTATGTGATGCACTGAAACAAATATTCCACCAGCATCCTAGTTCAATGTTGGTAGATAAATATTTACATTTAAATAATTGGCATTGATAATGTCCTCCAGAACAAAACAAATTGCATGCCTCTTGCATTAGAATATGTGTGACTTCTACACAATGATCTTTTCTATAAACTATGCTGCTTCCAAAATCCTATCCCTTTTTTTTTTTTTTTTTTTTGGTTATTTAAAAAGAAGCGAGGCGTAGAATTAATTCAATGTGGTTTTAGAAGGTTTTAATTACTGGCTTGCATCTATAATGGGATATGCATGGAAAATAAGTGAAATGTATTATAAGGAATCCATGGGAAAATTCTATCCACAATATAGAAAAAAAAAAAGCTTCAGAGTTTTATATTATTTTATTCGGTGTTTATTAAGGAGATTTGATGATTAAGTACAGAACAGAAATTATTATTTTTTTAATTTCATATATGAATAGATGTTTGAAAGAGATGATGGTTCTAGATTGGCAACAGGTGAATTACTTTACAAAGTGGTGCTCTTATTGATGTATGTTTGTTTATATGGTAAAACACTCAGATACACAATTGTAAAATGAATGACAAAACAACCTGATATTACAAACCAATAGACGTGTATACATATTATTTCACTGCTTAACATTGCTCATTGATGATTGATTTTTTTCAAGAATAATAATAATTTGCAGAATAAAACAGGCCAGTGAAATGACAAAATAATTGATACTCCGCAGAGAACAGCTGATTTATCCTTGGAAATAAGAAGTGGATTAGCATTTAGTGTCAAACAATTAGCAGACTGAGGAGTTCTTGGAATAAATTCATTATCTGGGCTATTGTTATGAGAAGATTTTCATTAAATTCTGTCTGTTATCCATCTGCCTTCCTTGGAATAGTTAAATGATTCCCTGATGTTAGTCTTTCTCAGTACTTGTGCCTGTTGGAGGCTGTTGCTTGGAGAGAGGGTAAGAGACAATTTAAACATTCATCTGAGTTCTGAATGGGACTGAGCAGAATAAAAGATATATTAATAAAAAAAAAAAAAGAATTTAAGAACAGCAAAAAACAAACAAACAGGGTCTTGGGGGAATACATGAGTCATTGTGTAGCATCAGAAGGTTTCAGATACTCTTAACATCTCAAAACAAATAGAGACAGGCTTAAACTATACCTAAATGGCATTTAAAGAGCCAGGAACATTAATGGCAAGTGCCCAATTCTGACCCTGTTGCACTCCTTAGACTTGTAACAGAACACAGCTGACAGCACGAAGAAGACAAGTGTTTAGTGATTTAACCCTAGCAGACTCCAGCTGTCATTGTCGTTAGCAACAAGCAAACATCACTGTCTGCTGTTATCTCTTTAAATTGGTTTTACATATAACCCCCTCTTTGTATAGACAGAGCGTGTGTGCACCTCATTCCAAAGATCCATTCTTATTGTAAGTGTAAATGTTCTTTTAATCCTCTCTTGTAATAAAGATCGCATTATTTTACTTGTATTTTCAGATACATATACTCTGCCCCTGCCTGCTGTTTACATGGTCAATCTTATCTTTATAGTAATAAAATAATTTTATTTTGTTGCTCTGCTAAGTGATTTTAGATCATCTGGACTCTAATGACATTTTGACACCTAATCTTTGTTCCAATGTATGTCATCGTGTTATTTAAAGAAAATTACATTCCTTCTTTTAATATGTCCTTATAAAAAGGTGGGCTTGAGAAGTGAAAATATACTTTTTTTATAGAGTATTATATAATGATTCTCAGTATCTGCAGGTGTGCTTCGACTTATTAAAAAATAATGTGCAAGTTTAATTCAATGTGCAAGTGTGGTTAACTAAAATACATCCAGTGCTCAAATGTAATATAAGCATTGATCAAATATAATATGAATAGTGGCCAAAATACAAAATACAGCCAAGACTCAAAAAAGTATTAAATCAGGCACACTTTACATGTGATATAGTGATCAAATATAATATAGACATTGATAAAAATGCAATATAGTTAAAATAGTAATAATAAAATAATAATAATGTATTCAATTAAATATAGTATAGCCAACGATCAAATATAATATAGCCACTGATTATAAAATAATATAGCTAAAGTTTATAAAATAATAAAGACAACATTTGAATATACAGCCAAATAGCAAATATAATATAGTCAAACACTAAAATATAGCAACAAACAATTGTCAATAATGCAGGCAGCGATCAAACAACAATATAGACATTACACAAATATTATACAAGCAGAAACTGTTTGTTATGTTTCCTTATTACATGTGTAACACCTCATAACCCTAGAACAACACTTAAATCTAAATGTATACTTCCTGATAAAATTATTATCATTATAATTATAAATAATTCTGGGGATTTGCTAGACTTCCACAGCACATATTTTGATATCTTTGTTAATTGTAGCAGGGCCTAACATTGATGCAAAATTTCTTTTTAAAGGAGAAATTCTAAGGAGAATAAATACATTATAAAATTCTATATAACAATGCACAAAGGTAAACAAAATGACTCTATAGAAATATATATTTTTGTCTAAAGAGTTATTTTGTTAGCACACTTTACATACATTATCCTTTTAAAGTATGCCACTTAAGTGCTGATATATAATATATATCATATGTACATATTTTCATAAAACCTTTCACTCCAAATATAGTTAATAAATTAAACCATTTCATTTTTTTTTAAGTACTGCCAATTTAGACATGAAATAAAATGTGTCAAATGTTCAATCAGATTAACATTATTAATAATCCTTCAAATAATGCCAGCAGTGAGAAGTAGTAAGATATAAAATAATTTTCCAAGTCCACGTTTCGGTGTAATTGTATAGTGTTCTTTCTGATTATTTGAAGATACCTTTCAGTTGTTATAACATAACTGTCGATGTATTCATTGTATCAAGCAGTGCTGGCCATTGGGAGGTGACAGGTGATTACCCCAGTCTGTTAGTGTATATAGAGTGTTGGCTGGGTTCTGGTCAGGCATTGGGAACGTTCCTGCTAGATGAAGTGAATATTGTATGTTTGATGTGTGTGTTCTTACAACATTCCCCAGAGGGAACAACTGAATCATGTCGAACCTGTTTATCTTCCTCTAGCTTCTTGTGTGTTGAAATCTTTAAATACAGAGTAAGTTCCATTATCAGAGATGTATTCAAGAAAATCATGTAACAGATCTATCTATCTATCTATCTATCTATCTATCTATCTATCTATCTATCTATCTGTCTGTCTGTCTGTCTGTCTGTCTGTCTGTCTGTCTGTCTGTCTGTCTGTCTGTCTGTCTGTCTGTCTGTCTGTCCTCGTGATCTGTACTTGTAGAGTTAATTGGGGCTGTGTAATTTTCCGTTTATTTAAATACCAACATAAACACACACATAAAACAATGTATTAAACAAATATCAGATTATTCACATTTTAACATGTTTATTTTTTATTAGTATATAGCCATTCTGCAGATGTCAATCTGAGAAACGAATATACTCTGAAAACATTAGTAGGATTATTTATTAAAGTGAGAATTTAAAGTCCATTTATAGTGAATTTCAAATTTAAGGCCAGATTAGCAGATCGAAAAGCTTAGATAAGTTAGGGAATTCTAAATTTGGCAGCTTAGACCTTACATTTGAAATTTAGTTTGAATTCTCATTTTGGTAAAAAAAAACAAAAAAAAAACATGTAAGTTTTCAGAGCGTCATTTTTATAAAATTTAAAATAACTGATTTAGTAGATTGAAACATTTAAGCCTTGTGCATTCCTGTGTACACTGTTCATGTACAATGTATTTGTATGTGTGCATTGAACACAGTTTCATCTGAAATGTCTACCAGTCAGATATCCACATCTTAGAGTTTCAATTCCCAGTATACATGGGGAGATGTGTGTCACAGTGGACTTAAATCTTTATAAATCCTATGATTTGACAGTGCTCTTCATATGTCACCATGTTTCAAAAACACAAAACACATGTTTCAAAAACAACACACACACACACACACACACACACACACACACACACACACACACACACTCTATCTATCTAATCTATGCACCCGTTTTCGATTTTATTTCATTTGAATGCACTATGATCCTGTGTATATGTTTTATAGTGAACACTGTTTGTAGTATTGTATTGGCATTTTTATTATATATACAGGCAGTCTTAGTTTCTAAGAAAGGGATAGATACACACATTCAGATGAATTCAGTTAAACAAACATGCACAGAGGGTCCTCACAAGCTTTTCTATCAAATAATTGTTGTCTAACGAAACAAAAATGCTAAAGTCAAAACAACTGAAGTCACCTATTCAAGAAAACCCATTTCTCCCCTTTACCCCCTTTTAATAATAACTATTGTAGACCTGTAGATATAACTGCAGCGCTGCATAATGTCACTTAAAAAGCTTTTATCTGTACAAACACTAATATCTAATGTCTACTTGTGTCATATTTCACCTGCTAAATCTTTCTGTTAAAGTAGAGCGATGTATACAGTGATCAGAAAAAAAGCAGAGTAAACTGTGCATTGGTGAATGATATAAATGAGTATAGAAGGCTAATATATAGAGAAAATATATAGGGAAAGAAAAGAGAGAGAGTGGGGAATTAAGAATAGAGAGATGGAGAGCGTGGGTATGGGAATTAAGAAGAGAGTGATAGAGAATGTATGAAATACGACAATATAGAGGAAAAGAATACAATTGTATGTAGAGAGAAAATAGAGAGAAATAATATTTATCGAAATACTGAGAAAATATAGAGGGATAGAGAAAGGGGAGAATGGGAGAGAGAGGAAAAAAGAGTGAATGTGAAAGAGAGAAAAAATAGTGAATGTAAAAGAGAAATATAGTGTAGGATTTAAGAAGAGAGGGATAATGAATGAAAAAAGAGAATATAGAGGAATGGGGAATATAACTGCATATGGAGAATAAAAAGGAGAGATAATAGATAAAAGGAGAGAATGTAGATAAGGGAATACAATTGCATATAGGGAGATAATATAGAGGGATAGATACTTTATACAAGGAGATAGAATGCTTTACTGATAATTATTCTGAAAAAGTGAAACTGAATTAAAAACATTCTAATGAAAACCAGAACACAGATACAGCCGCAGAAAGAAGGGATGTGTGTAAACCGGATTCTACATTTAATTCAGATTGACAGGATGAGAGAAGATGAGGGAAATGGATCTACCACTATTCCTTCTCAAGGATTGCAAAACAAGAGCTACATTATTATTGTCATTCTCTGAACTGTTAGTAAATAAGTCTCTACCCGGGGTCTTCCTCCTTAACTCCATGTGTAGATAGAAGGGATGTGAAGAGCCAGATTAGACAGTGAAAGCTGATATGTTAGCCAGGGGCCATTTATCCAGATACCTGACTATATCCTAGTTTAAAAACACTGACACCCTGAAGGTCTGTTGTTTCTTATTTTTGTGGGGGCAGAGGGAGATGTTTGCAGATATTTTGCTTCAGTATAATATTAATTGTAATTTTTTTTTTGCTCACATGGAATTAACTCATTCAGTTCTTGTCTTGAGTTCAATGGGAAACATTGGTCGATTAGAATGTGTGAGAAGAATGCTATCAGCACTCTGAAATAGTCAGCTACAATGAAGGCTCCTTAATAAGAATTAACACTATCAATGTGTGGATTCAGGATGCATTGATACATTTGTCTGGAGGATATTCTGTATTAGAGGATTGACAGGTGTCATTGGAAAGAAAAAATAACTGAAAGTATTGTGAAAATATCCAGAGGATATTATCTGGGTATCAGATAGAAAGCATGGAGATGTAAGAAAGATTTCTAAAATAAAGCAGGATATACATAAAAAAAAAACATTGAAAAAAGAGAATGCAAAGAGAGAGAATGACAGATGTAAAGTGAGGGCTACATAGAGAGACAGACAGACAGAATGTGTGTGAGACAGAGATAGAAAGAGACAGAAAGAGTGAAAGAGCATGGGAATTAAGATCAGGAAAAGATAGATGAGCAGAAAAAGAAGAGGGTTTGAAAGAGTGCAGAATGATTGGGGAATATACTGAAAAATTAGTCCTAAGAGAAAGAATGAAAGATAAAGGAATCTCAGGAGGGAAAAAAAAAAAAAAGTTAAAATAAACAAGGAAAGAAGAGGGGAGGAGGATAGTGAGAAAATGAAAAGCATGTGGAAGAGAAGAGAGAGAAAGGGGCATTTAAATTCCAAGATACAAAGATCTGAAGGAGTGCTCAGCTTTCAATCACAGGCTAACATGTAAAATAGATGTCAAATACACAGTCACAGGATACTAATTTAGATGTAATAAAAGTGCCTCAGTGGAAAGCCCTCAGTAATTTAATGTTTGTCCACTTTCCTCTGCAGCCCTAGAGTATTAATGCAGGTCAGGCTCCCTTCCAATAGGTTTACGACAGATTGTCTGTCTGTTTATCTATCTATCTATCTATCTATCTATCTATCTATCTATCTATCTATCTATCTATCTATCTATCTATCTGTCTGTCTGTCTGTCTGTCTGTCTGTCTGTCTGTCTGTCTGTCTGTCTGTCTATGTATATATCTGTCTGTCTACAAATATCTATATAGATATCTGTCTGTCCATCTATCAGTCAATTTATCTGTCTGCCTACAAATACCCCAATCACTTTGATGTAAAAAATGAAAATGACCTGTAAAATCTTACAACATTTTTATAGTTCAATGTAAACATCGATAGGAACAAAGACAAACAGTGTAAAGAATCATTTTCATTTACAACTTGCAAAATAGAATCCAGAATAAGGGAGAAAGGGTGCAGTGATATCAAGCTTCAAGAAGTACACAATGTCTAATCTAATCAATATCTAGAGAAATCCTTCTTAATATACAAACCGACATAACTATATCTGAGCCTCGGGGAGGCCCCCATATATTTGTTCATTGTGAATTGCTTTTACTAAAGACATGATAGAGTGTGGTATTTCTTTTTTCAGGACATACAAATCCCAGGCCTAGATGTGTCTTTAAGGCATCCCAAGATTTTGCATTGTTTAGTAAACACAGCCCTGTGATGAAAGTCAGGAAAGACTGGTGTCTATAATTCCCATGAAGGGCACAGCATATCGATCAGCTTTCACTGCTTATTATATCAGGGGATGAGGCTTATTCAGAATAGATAGACTGGGAGACAATTGAAGTTTTGTAATAAACAAGCAGAGATTAGTATTTCCTTGTTTTGCTGTGTTCCCCCCTCCTCCACCCCCCATTGTCACAGAGCTAAGAGATACGATGTGCTCACTTGAGGTGTAATAGCATTACCGCAGTAATTAACATTTTCATTCCACATTTGGATTCTTTACTTATCTACAAGCAGCATATGTTTGGAGAAGTTGGGATTCCTGCATTTGCAGCATGGTTCTCAAGGTGCCGTGTAATGTATTGGAGTAAGGATGCTCTTCCAGGCTTTACCTCATTCATTCTTCTGTTTCATGTCTTCCTTTTTCATGTACGGTATATTTAGGGGTGGTGAATGAATGAGCCCAAAGGAACAGTTTTGATGAATTGTGCCAACATGCAGTATTTTACAATTAATGACCGGGAAGGGTTAAAGAAAGAATAATACCTCGATTTGTTGTAATTTTTATAGTTTATTTAAAATAGAATATATTTTGTGATTTGCTAGATGATGTATCCATCAAAGTATATCATTAAATGAGCTGCACTCAGGAGTTAAAATATCTCCTCTGTCATGTTTTCTAGTTCAGTTTGTGGGCCGAGTTCTTAGTGTAACTCACCTCAACCAGCAGAGCAGAAAAGGGTTGGGGTAGTAAAACACTGAATGACTGGTTAATTATAACTACTGTGTGGTAATAAAACTTCTCCACACTCCATATATAACAGGTACAGGACATGTTTAATCAGATTAAACCGGGTCATGTTTAATCTGAATGGGGGACTTAGCAAACTTTTTCTCATGTCCTCCCTTCTACCAATCATTTAGATGTAACATCCTGCCAGAGGTGCATTTTGGATCTGTGCTGCCCTAGGCATGATGGGACTCGAGCACCCCCTAATTTAAATTTGCCTGCCCCTTACTGTCAAGGCCACACCTCTTCCTCTTAAAGACTAACACACACTTTGACTGACAGACACACCCTCTCAGATACACTGACATACACACACTCACTGATTTGACACACCCAATTACTCACTCAAAGACACACACAGACAGACACACTAACTGACAGATACACTCACTAACAGGTATGCACACACTCACTGACATACACACACACACTCACAGACACACACCCACCCACATTCACTGACAGACACACCAGCACTCACTCACAGACACCCACACTGACAGACACACATTCACTGACAGACACATACGCTCCCTCACAGACATATATTGATGGACATACACACATTCACTTACAGACACACACACACACTTACATTCACTGACAGACAAACACTCACTCACAGACACACATTGACAGACATACACACATTCACTGACAGACGCACACACTCATTCACAGACACACTGACTCACAGACTCAATGTCACAGACTGACAGACACACTGACAGCTATACACACACACACACACACTCACTAACAGACACACACACTGACACACACACATTTTCCCCCGACACTCACAGAATATTGTTATTTTTTTCAATTTAATTTAAATCCACCCAGCCTCTCTACCTTTGGGAGAGCTGGGGCTGCTGGGCTGGCTGATGGCCAGGCTGTTGAGGCTGTTGGCAAGGCAACCATGCAGGCAGGAAGGTGGGTAGGCGTGCAGGCTGGAAGGTAGGCAGGCACGCAAAGCAGGCAGTGAGTGAGCTGAGCTCTTCTTGCTCTGCTCCCCCACGTGCCAAAGAGTAATGCCAGGAGCCGGAGTGATGTCATATTCTGGCTCCAGGCAATACAGGGACAGAACTGGCCACCCACCCTGGGGGAATCCAAAGGTGGACAGCTGACCAGCTCTTTAAGCCCCTTAAAATGAGGCTAACAAGAGATTTGTCTGGGCATTTGAAGTTTTTTGCCACTCCCTGGAAAGTGCCGCCCAAGGCAAAAGCCTTGTTAGCATCGTGGTAAATACAGCCCTGCATCCCGCTACTATCAAAACATCTATGTAGGATCCCCATTACCACAATAAGCTGTTTGCAATGAAAAAATCAAACAAAAGCAATGAAAATAGCTCAACACAACAAATGAATGTTCCTAGAGACACCGTTGGAAGCATAGTTCGCAAGTTCAAAGTTGAAGGAACAGTGGATACAATACCTAGATCGGGCAGAAAAGGAAAGCTATCAATTTCTGCAACCAGATTTATGAGAAGGCAGGTTGCGAAAATCTCTCGAGTGACTGAAAAAGACCTCCAGCAAGACTTTACGGTAACAGGCACTGAGAAAAGTAAGGCGCATAATAAACACAGAAGGTTTCCATGCCAAAACTCCAAGACATACGTCACTACTGACCCAAAAGCACAATAAAAGGTGACTCCAATATGCTCAAAATCATACAAATAAGCCACAGAAGTTTGGGGATTCTGTTCTGTGGAGTGATGAAACAAAACTGGAACTTTTTGGCCCAATGGATCAGTGGTATATCTGGAGGAAGAAGAATGAAGCATACGCTGAAAAGAACACCCTGCATACAGTTAAGCACGGTGGTGGCTCGGCGATGCTCTGGGGCTGTCTGCATTCTCTGGAACTCCCCTAGACTCTCACGCAGTTGCCTCTCCTTCAAAAAAATCTTTGAAAATCAATTCTTAAGGAAAGTATATCAATTAACCCCTTAAGGACACATGACATGTGTGACATGTCATGATTCCCTTTTATTCCAGAAGCTTGGTCCTTAAGGGGTTAAACCGTTACTATCTTGCCATCTGCCTACCTTTGGTAAGGCACCTTGCTTCCTCTCCTGCAACTATGTTATCCAGAATACAAAGCCTTCATTGTAAACTACTCAACAATATCCTACCCTTACCTTTTGTGTCACTTTACCCTACTCCCTCTGGAATGCAAGTTTGTTTGAGCAGGGCCCTAAACCAGGGGTAGGCAACCTACGGCACTAGTGCCATGCACGGCACTCGAGGTGTCTTTCCACGGCACTCAAGGCTGCTAGAGCCAAACAGGCTCTGGCCTATAAGGAGTCTCAGTGAAACTTCAGATATCTGCTAATACGAAAAGGTGGTGAAGGAAAATCCTCAATGTATGCATTGCAGAACGTAGAGGAAGTGATCTCAGATCAGTTCCTCCCAGCACTTGTGAATGGGAATCCACACTGTAGTAGAGCAGCCTGCAGCTGCTGTTGCAGCTCCTGTCCTTGACCTGCACCTGGCCAGCCTGGTCTCCACTGGAACCCAGGGAAGCCACCCACACTGCTAAATATACACAGACCTGCAGAGTAAGCCTCCCCTCATACAAATAATATGAACAGCCCACTCACAAACATACACACAATCCCCACTAACGCAACACCACTAACAATCCACATAAATGCACACAATCCCACATGCAGCCTCTCACATGCAATACCCCAAACAGCCCCCACACACTACCAAACACACAATGTGACATATCCATCCACAAACAATTCCACAAGCAGCCCTCATACACAGCCCACATTCATATGCATCATACACGATACCATAAACTACTAATGAACATATACAATATAATAGATCATATACGCACAAATACAATGATACAAAGCAATTACAGTAAAAATAACAAGCAGAATACGGCAGCATACATACCTCAAATTAAAAAAATAGGATCGGCACGCTACGGGACATCACAATCCTTTATCGGCACAGTGCTGCTAAAAGGTTGCCTACCCCTGCCCTAAACACCCTCTGTACCTGTGCACCAAACTCATTTTAATACAAATGTGCGTCTGTTTGCCTTCCCATTGCATAGTGCTGCACAATTTGTTTGTGTTTAATGAATATTAAAAATAAAAGTAAGGCATGATCCTAGCACCATCTAAATGCCTCAGCATACCCACGCTAATTATTCTTGAACACTTGCATTCTTAAATTTACTCAGTTTATCAATTCACAAATGGATACTTCCAGCAAGATAATGTCATGAAGCAGGCGTTTTCTGAAGCAGTTTACATGAACAGGACAGTGACTTCACTTTCTACTGCTAGCTTGACAATTCCCCAAATCTTCCTGACAATTCCCCATAAGAAGCTTTGTGGAATGAGCTAAAATATGAAAAATGCACTTTTGCTAAAAGAAATTAGGAACATGTGCCATTGTTGGTCATAATGGATTAAATCACATAATGAATATTTTTACATTTATGCTGCAAATAATTTGGATGGTTATGTAGAAGCAGTCAACAGTCAACGGGAGATCCTACCTCGAAGTAAAACGTGAAGTAAAAGGTGTATTAAAAAAAAGCAAAAAGAAGAGGGGAAACCCTTGAGAAGAGGGGATCCCTGAGTGAAACTCTGGGGAGACAGAGATAGTTTCCCCTAGAGTTCCTCAAAATAGGGATCTATCTCTGTCTCCCCAGAGTTTCACTCAGGGATCCCCTCTTTTCAAGGGTTTCCCTTCTTTTTGCTTTTTGTTTCATATTTAGGGTTACCCCATTCTTGGAACTTTGGTATAGGCTCCCTTTAGAAGTCTAGACCTTGGTCCTTTATCTTCACTACTACTTAAAAGCTGTATAAGGTACTGATTTCTGTGAGATATTCAAAATAATTCTGTATGTGACAGTAATTATTTCTTAATGCAATTAATATCCTATATTATTCATGCAACTTAGTTTGTAAAAATGTTACAATTAATTTAACACAATACTTTATTAACACAATTCTATTAACACAAGCTCTTTAACCCCTTAAGGACACATGACATGTCTGACATGTCATGATTCCCTTTTATTCCAGAAGTTTGGTCCTTAAGGGGTTAAAGAGAAACTATAGTCACCTGACCAACCTTAGCTTAATGAAGCACTGCTCAATCCTCTGCCATTTAGGAGTTAAATCCCTTTGTTTATGAACCCTAGTCACACCTCCCAGCATGTGACTTGCACAGCCTTCCATAAACACTTCCTGTAAAGAGAGCCCTATTTAGGCTTTCTTTATTGCAAGTTCTGTTTAATTAAGATTTTCTTATCACCTGCTATGTTAACCCCTTAAATCCGGAGGACGTACTATTACGCCCTGCAGGAACCGGCTCTAAACGCCGGCGGGCGTAATAGTACGTCCTCGCCATAATGGCCGCCCACGTGGCCGGCGCTAATCGCCCGCTGCAGATCGCGGTCGGGGGGGATGCCTGGCCCCCCAGGCAACCCCCCCTGTGGCCGGTGACCGCGATCTGCAGTCTCTGATCGCAGTGACAGGCTGTCACTGCGACCAGTATTAAGCATGTGTCAGCCGATTTCAAATCGGCTGACACATGCGGCCGGCGGCTTTCCCCTTCTGCAGATCGCGGTCGGGGGACTTACCTGGCCCCCCAGGCAGTCCCCCTGGGGTCAGTGACCGCGATCTGCTAGGTCTGAGATCGCAGTGACAGGCTGTCACTGCGATCTCAGAGCGCTCTGATCGCAGTGACAGCCTGTCACTGCGATCAGTGTTACATGTGTCAGCCTATTGGCTGACACATGTAACTGGCACAGTGATCCCCCTGCAGATTGGAAGGGGGGAGTGCTTGTACCACCCAGGCACTCCCCCCTGTGGTCAATTACCCAATCTGCAGGAGGTGATCACAGTGACAGGCAGTCACTGTGATCACTGATCCTGTGTGTCAGCCAGTGATGTGACATCACTGGCTGACACTGTCTCTGCCCCCTGTCCTGTAAAAAAAATAAAATATTAGTTAAAAAAAGAAATAAAAAAAATGACAGTTACAAATAAAATATACTTAGATCATATATATTATATATATATGATCTAAGTATATATATATATATATACACATACACACACATTTACACATACACGACGTGTATTTAAATATTAATATATATATATATATATATATTAATATCAAATTACACGTAGACTGATACTGATTAAATATATATATAATTATTGTTATATATATATTTATAAATAATATAAAAAAAATAAATATGTAAATACGTAAAAAAATAAAATAAAATAAATAATTAAAAATAAAATATTAAAAAATATATAGATGTGTTTTATTTCGTTCTAACTGTATTGTGATATTAATATATATATATTTATATCAAAATACACGTAGAACGAAATAATATATATATCTATATACATAAATATATACGTATATATCACTATATATATACCTATATATAAATAAAAATATTAAAAAAAAAAATATATATATATACGTATATATACACATATGTATATATATACATATATTAATTCTACACATATATTTATGTAATAATTTTACATAATTAGGTATCCTAATTAATTACAATTAGCGGGACCTGCCTGACCACCCATGCCGAAAGTATAGGGAATTTAATTTGCTAGCACTATATTTAACCCTATAACTTTCCAAGACACCATAAAACCTGTACATGGGGGGTACTGTTTTACTCGGGAGACTTCGCTGAACACAAATATTAGTGTTTCAAAACAGTAAAATGTATTACAACCATGATATCGCCAGTAAAAGTGACGTTTTTTGCATTTTTCACGCACAAACAGCACTTACAGGGACGATATTATTGCTGCAATACTTTTTACTGTTTTGAAACACAAATATTTGTGTTCAGCGAAGTCTCCTGAGTACAACAGTACCCCTCATGTACAGGTTTTATGGTGTTTTCAAAAATTACAGCGTCAAATATAATGCTTGTGTTTAATTTTTTTCACATTAAAATTCGCCAGATTGCTTACGTTGCCTTTATGACCCTATGGTAGCCCAAGAATGAAAATTACCCCTATGATGGCATACCATTTGCAATAGTAGACAACCAAAGGTATTGCAAATGGGGTATGTCCAGTCTTTTTTAGTAGCCACTTAGTCACAAACACTGGCCAAAATTGGCGTTTTTTGCATTTTTCACACACAAACAAATACGAACGCTAACTTTGGCCAGTGTTTGTGACCAAATGGCTACTAAAAAAGACTGGACATCGCTTATTTGCAATACCTTGGGTCGTCTACTATTGCAAATGGTATGCCATTATGGGTGTAAATTTATTTCCTGGGCTACTATACAGTCTCAAAGGCAACGTAACCAATCTGGCGAATTTCAATTTCAAATGTAACACGCTATATTTGACCCTGTAACTTCCCAAAACACCATAAAACCTGTACATAGGGGGTACTGTTTTACACGTGAGACTTTGCTGAATACAAATATGTGTATTTTATTGCAGTAAAAGCCAACAGTATTATGACATTAACAGTTAAAATGTCATGTAGAACGAAAAAAATCAAAAAAAATCTTATTTTCTCCCATTTTTTTCATATTAAATTATGTTTCATAGCTAAATATTTGATATTAAATGAAAGCCCTGTTTCCCCTGAATAAAATGATATATAATAAGGGGGGGTGCATTTAATATGAAAGAGGTGAATTACGGTTGGACAGACATATAGCGCAAATGCCAGGTTTTGTTTACGTTTTGTTTCGTTCACAACTTGTACATTTGGCTGCGGTGTTAAGGGGTTAATAGCTTGCTAGACCCTGCAAGAGCCTCCTGTATGTGATTAAAGTTCAATTTAGAGATTGAGATACAATTATTTAAGGTAAATTACATCTGTTTGAAAGTGAAACCAGTTTTTTTTTCATGCATACTCTGTCAATCATAGCCAGGGGAGGTATGTCTAGGGCTGCATAAACAGAAACAAAGTGATTTAACTCCTAAATGACAGTGAATGGAGCAGTGAAATTGCAGGGGAATGATCTATACACTAAAACTGCTTTATTTAGCTAAAGTAATTTAGGTGACTATAGTGTTCCTTTAATTATGTTAACTACTGCAATGAAAAAGATGTATAAACATTTCCTAAATAGTTCATTCTGTAATAAAAAAACAAAACAAAAAAAAAAACAGGAAAGATCACTCTTTAAAACAACTTTATCACAATCATTTCTGCTGCGATAACACTATTTCGAATTTGACAACATGCTTATCTATGTGATAGTTGATAACACAAAAATACACTTTTTATGAGCAATAGAATAAGCCTCATATTATACAAAGACATTTTATCTTGCACTACAATAAAGATATTTGTTTTGAACAATAGTTTAATTAGATGCTTCCTATCGCATTCTGCTTATTTACAGCGTCCCGATTCTTGAAACTAAAAACTGACAAGATGCTGACAATAGCAATTTTCAAAGATCAGATACCTCTGGCATTTCACCAATTGAGAACTATGATTGCCTTAGATGCGTTTAGAGTCTACCAGTCCATATAACCTTCTCTATTTCCATAGATTTAAAAAAATCTTTAATGCCCCTTCTCCCATATTTCACAGAATACAGATTAAGAGAACAGCAGACAGAAAAACAATACAAACAAGGCTACTTACCATTCCATATCTCAGCAAACAAACATGGGGATTGAGTTACACCATATGTCATATTGTATTAAGACCACCACTACGTCACAGTACCCCAATATCCATGGGTCCTACACTAATTTAAACATGTGAGATGAATGCTTAAAGTGACACCATAGGAACCCAGACCACTTCAGGTCATTTCAGTGGTCCCCGTGCAGTGCCCTAGGTCCCTTTTTAAGAAATTTTAATAATTACCTTTGAGGGTTAACACTACCTCTAGTGGTTGTCTACCAGATAGTCACGAGAGGGACTTTTGGGTCATTAGATGACTTTTGGTTGCCCAAGTGATGCTGGACATCCTCACATTATGCATGAGGATGTCTGGCGTCATGTATAACCCCATAGAAAGCATTATAAATGCTTTCCTATGTGGGAAGTACTAATGCAAGGAAGGAGGAGCGGAGGCAGAGCCTGAACTAGCGCCAAGGGGCATCAGTGCTGGAATCAGGTAAGTGACATAAGGGCGTTCCAACCCATTCTGCACCATGGGGGGAGGGGCTTGACAGTGAAGAGGGCACTATAGGGAGCTATGTTGTCAGGAAAACAACTTTGGCACAATAGTTTCCTTTAAGCAGCATGAACTGCAGTCAGCCTGTTCATCCTGCATGTTTAACCCCTTAAGGAAACATGACATGTCTGACATGTCATGATTCCTTTTTATTCCAGAAGTTTGATCCTTAAGGGGTTAAAGTGGCCCTCCGAGCACCAATACAACTTTGAAGCATTTGATTAAATTTTGGCCTCATTAATATGCTGTACTTCTTTGCATGCTCAAATCTTTATTATTTTTGCACAAAAAAAAAAATGTTTTGCAGAATACTGCATCATAAGCTTGCACCTTAGCCATGTCTTCTTATGACAGAATGACTTCCTTATCAAATAAATTCACACAGTCTCAGCCTCAACAACACTGACTTAGTATATTTTAAACCACAACCTGGCTACTGACAGTCAGGGAACCTTACTATATGTCTTTCTGTGGGTTTTCTGCTTCTAATGCAAGTTGTAGCTCAGATCATTCAGTACTCTCCGTAACTGAACTGCGTGCATACATTTGATAATGAAGTATTTTTCTGGAGTGAGGGTGTGTGGATTAAGAGGCCGGCTTATGGTGCAGCATGCTGCAAAACATTTAGTTTTCTTATGCACATACTATAAAGATTTGAGCCTCTTGAGAAAAACAATACGGTATAATATTGAGGTAAAACATTTACAAAATGTACTAATGAAATATTGGTGCTTAGAGTGTCCCTTTACATTAGCGTTGGACCCACTGATATTGGGGTAGGTTTTACATGGTATGGCCATATGGTGCAACTTAATCCACATGTTTGTTTGGGTGATTGATAGGTGATTTTAAGTAGATATAAAACTATATTTTCTTTTTATTCTTTTGTGTGTGTGCATTTTTTCTCTTAATTTATTTTACCACTTATGGTAAATGCATGTTGTAGGTATGACTCCAAACCACATTTTTCCTTTGTATGTATGTAATTCAGATGAGATTCCTTTTGGGTTGAGCACACTGCCCCTCCACTCCAGGTGCCCCTTTGGAGGTGACCAGTGGAAAGCATAAATTGGAGGAAAGTCTCTGGAAGCAGTAAGTATTGAAGATACTCCCATGTTTAAATTAGTGCCGGACCCACTGATATTGGGATACTGTGATGAAGTGCTGGGCTTAACACAATATGGTCATCAGGGGAGGGCTGGCAGCCTTAGGCCTGGGGGGCAAAACCAGTCAAGTGGCCCATTGCGCCACCAAATCAGTTCACCATCCATGCCCACCTTTTTCTGGTTTTATAACGGATATTGATGTTATGCTAATCAGTAGCTCTTTGCCATACCCGCTCCTTCACGGCTCTGACTTTCAATGTTGTCAGAGCACAGGCTGAGAATCTCTGAGCCTGTGCTCTGACTCACTAACTGAGCGCCGGAACCACGAGGGAGAGGATATGATCTGACTGCACCTACTGCTGGTGCGCACCAGTGGACCACCAGCGAATCGTTTAAATTAAATATGCTGGTGTACCCAACTTGTGAGCTGTGTTGGCCGCCGGGCGCCTCTGTTGTCATGGCACCCTGCGTGACCGCACAACTTGCCCACCCCAATGGCTGGCCCTGCTGACACACACTGATGTTACTACTTAGACATCCCTCAATATTAATACAGATATGAGAGTAAACACCAATAAACTGTGGAAACAGAGCTGATCCCCCCAAATTTATAAAGGTTTGCTTAGAGGATTTATTCAAGATTAAATCATGCCTCCTCCTCTCTCCCCCATGCGCTGCTCTGTAGGCTGGGAGGAAGTGAAGAGTAATCACAGTCTCCCAGCACAACGCCACCTGTGGCTGCATGGGGAACCGCTGTTTAATGTAATGCTTGCAGGACGGCCAGCTGCCGCAGAACCTCTTTGTTTCCGTCTCTGCAAAGGGCTCCAGGCACTGCTTGTTGTGAGTGTGAGCCACTGTAAATTAGGGGCAGAGGGCACTTGCACTGCGGTCAAGACGGGTCTGGGCAGGAGGAGAGTGCAGTGCAATCAGTGCACTCCCCTCCTGTGGGTCACCAGTAGACTGGTGCACCTGCCCAGGATCAGAGCCGGTGCAAGGATTTTTGCCGCCCTAGACAAAATATAAATTTGCCGCCCCCTCCATGTGACATCACAATGCCCCACCCATATGATCTGCCATATGAACTAACGCCAGTGCTGCACACAGTGTGTGTTTACATTAAAAAGCCTGCAGGGACCAGCTATAGACACCAGAACCACTTCATTAAGCTATAGTGTCCCTTTAATGTGAGGTAAATTATAGATTAGTGTCACTAATAATATACTAGATTGCCTACTTACAATTAGATGAGGATGATGATGGGCTGCAGTTTGGCTCCACTGGTCTGGTGTAGAACAGTACCTCTGGAGGCTGTTTGCAACTGTGGTCACAAAATTCAACGTTCTGGGAGAATTGGAAGCAGCTTCATTTTTTGGGGGCCTCTTACACAGCTCAAGGTCTGGGCCCCAGTGCCTGATGGTGAGTATGCCCATAAGGCCCACTCATAAGTCCACTTATATGTTCCACCCACCCATGAGCTCGCCCACAGGGAGTGAAGTGTGTAGGGGATGTGTTATGTGTTATCTAATATGTGTGCTTATGGTATGTAGTGTATAGGGATACCAGTTTGTGCAGGTGATGCAGTGTGTTTGTGTGTAGTGGAAGCAGTGTGTATTTGTGTATGAGGGATGTATTATGTGTTTCTGGTTGTGTGTGAGGGATGCATTGTGTGAATCTTTGTTTGTATGCATAAGGGATGCAAGGTGTGTGTCTGTATGTTTGTGCATTGAGTGTAAGAGATGCATTGTGTTTCTGTGTGTATGTAAGAAAAACAGTGTGTGTGTTTGCATGTGTGTGTAAGGGTTTGCATTGTATGTTTCTGTGTATGTGTGCAAATGATGCATTGTCTTTGTGTGTAAGGGTTGCATTGTGTGTGTGTGTGTAATGGATGCATTGTGTGTTTCTCTGTGTGTAAGGGAAGCATGTTCTGTTTCTGTGTATGTATAGGGATGCATTGTGTGTTTCTGTGTATGTATAGGCAGGGCCGGCCTTAGGGGTGTGCGAGCTGTGCGGCCGCACAGGGCGCCATGGAGCAGGGGGCGCCGTGGATTTAAAAAAAAAAAAAAAAAAAATTATTTTTTTTTTTTAAATTTGCAGCGGGGGCGGAGCTTACCGTGTGGCGGGGGCGGAGCTAAAAGCGCCGTAAAACTGCTGCAGGGGAAGCAGGAAGGAGTCCCTGCTTCCCCACCAAACAGTCACCAGGAGCTGCACTGCCTCCACAATGAACTCCACAGGTAACTGTGGGATTGTCAGGTAAGTGTGACTCTCTGCCTGTGTTTATTACTGTCTGTGTGTGTATGACTGTCTGCCTCTGTGTGTCTGTGTTTATGACTGTCTGCCTGTGTGTGTGTGTCTGTGTGTGTGTGTCTGTGTATGACTGTCTGCCTGTGTGTGTGTGTCTGTGTATGACTGTCTGCCTGTGTGTGTCTGTGTGTGTGTGTATGACTGTCTGCCTCTGTGTGTGTCTGTGTGTATGACTGTCTGCCTCTGTGTGTGTCTGTGTGTATTACTGTCTGCCTCTGTGTGTGTCTGTGTGTATTACTGTCTGTGTCTGTGTGTATGACTGACTGTCTGCCTGTGTGTGTCTGTGTGTGTGAGACTGTCTGCCTGTGTGTGTGTGTGTATATGACTGTCTGCCACTGTGTGTCTGTGTGTATTACTGTCTGCCTCTGTGTGTGTGTCTGTGTGTATGACTGTCTGCCTCTGTGTGTATGACTGTCTGCCTCTGTGTGTATGACTGTCTACCTCTGTGTGTGTGATTGTGTGTATGACTGCCTCTGTGTGTATGACTGTCTGTCTCTGTGTGTATGGCTGTCTGCCTCTGTGTGTATGGCTGTCTGCCTCTGTGTGTATGGCTGTCTGCCTCTGTGTGTCTGTGTGTATGGCTGTCTGCCTGTGTGTGTCTGTGTGTATGACTGTCTGCGTGTTTGTCTGTGTGTATGACTGTCTGCCTCTGTGTGTGTCTGTGTCTATTACTGTGTGTGTCTGTGTGTATGACTGACGGTCTGCCTGTGTGTGTCTGTGTGTGTGTGTGTGTGAGACTGTCTGCCTTTGTGTGTCTGTGTGTGTGTGTATGACTGTCTGCCTGTGTGTGTGTGTGGATGTCTTCCTGTGTGTGTGTATGGCCGTCTGACTCTGTGTGTGTGTGTGTCACATACAACCAATACACGCATATCACACACTGTTAATACACCCATTACAAATATCACACATAGCATACATATCACACACCGTCATCACACCTACTATCACATACACAGACAACACAAACATTACAGCATACTTGGATGACGGGGGGGGGGGGGAGGGGGGGGCGCTGTGAAGATTTTTCGCACAGGGCGTCAAAATGCCTAAGGCCGGCCCTGTGTATAGGGATGCATTGTGTGTTTCTGTGTATGTGTAGGGGTGCATTGTGTGTTTCTGTGTATGTATAGGGATGCATTGTGTGTGTGTGTGTGTGTGCGCGTAGTGTTAAAGAGCTCCCTGTCTTGCCCCCTGTCCTATAGAGCTGTCCCTTCTGTCCTTTAGAGCTCTCCCCTGCCCCTTAGTGGTCTCTCCTCTCCCCCACCCTCCCCTAGCGGTCTCTTCTCACACTCACCCACCCTCCCTGTGCTCTTCTCATCCCCCCTCCACCCTCCCTGTGTTCTTCTCACTCCTCCCTCTGTGTGTTCTCACCCCCTGTGTTCTTCTTAACCCCCTCCCTATTTTCTTCTTACTACCCCCCTTGTTCTTCTTACCCCTTCTTCTTATTACTCCCCCCTTCTTCTTACCCCCTTCTTCTTCTTAACCCTCCTACTTCTTCTTACCCCCTCTTCTTCTTCTTACCCCCTCCTTCTTCTTCTTCTTACCCCTTCTTTCTTCTTCTTACCCCTTCCTTCTTCTTCTTACCCCCTTCTTCTTCTTACCCCCCTTCTTCTTCTTACCCCCTTCTTCTTACCCCCTTCTTCTTCTTACTCCCCCTCTTCTTCTTACTCCCCCCTCTTCTTCTTACCTCCTCTTCTTCTTACCCCCTTCTTTTTCTTACCCCTTCTTCTAATTACTCCCCACTCTTGTTCTTACTCCCCCCTTCTTCTTCTTACCCCCCTCTTTTTCTTATCTCCCCTCCTTCTTACTTCCCCCTTCTTCTTACCTCCCTCTTATTATCCCCCCTCCCCTCTTCTTACTCCCTCTCTTCCCTCTTCTTACTCCCCCCTCCCCTCTTACTCCCCCTCCCCTCTTCTTACTCCCCCCTCCCCTCTTCTTACTCCCCCCCTTCTTCTTACTCTCCCACCTCTTCTTACTCCCCCCTTCTTCTTACTCTCCCCCCTCCCCTCTTCTTACTCTCCCCCCTCCCCTCTTCTTACTCTCCCCTCCCCTCTTCTTACTCTCTCCCCTCCCCTCTTCTTACTCTCCCCCTCCCCTCTTCTTACTCTCCCCCCTCCCCTCTTCTTACTCCCCCCCACCCTCTTCTTACTCTCCCCCCAACCTCTTCTTACTCTCCCCCCTCCCCTCATCTTACTCTCTCCCCCTCCCCTCTTCTTACTCTCTCCCCCTCCTCTCTTCTTACTCTCCCCCTCCCCTCTTCTTACTCTCCCCCAGTCATATCTTCTTACTCTCCCCCCTCTTCTTACTCTCCCCCTCCCCTCTTCTTACTCTCCCCTCTTCTTACTCTCCCCCCTCCCCTCTTCTTACTCTCCCCCCCTCTTCTTACTCTCCCCCTCCCCTCTTCTTACTCTTCTCCCCTCCCCTCTTCTTACTCTCCCCCTCCCCTCTTCTTACTCTCCCCCTCCCCTCTTCTTACTCTCCCCCTCCCCTCTTTTTACTCTCCCCCTCCCCTCTTTTTACTCTCCCCTCTTTTTACTCTCCCCTCCCCTCTTTTTACTCTCCCCTCTTTTTACTCTCCCCCTCCCCTCTTCTTACTCCCCCTCCCCTCTTCTTACTCTCCCCCCAACCTCTTCTTACTCTCCCCCCCTCCCCTCTTCTTACTCTCCCCCTCCCCTCTTCTTACTCTCCCCCTCCCCTCTTTTTACTCTCCCCCTCCCATCTTTTTACTCTCCCCCTCCCCTCTTTTTACTCTCCCCCTCCCCTCTTTTTACTCTCCCCCCTCCCCTCTTCTTACTCTACCCCCTCCCCTCTTCTTACTCCCCCCTCCCCTCTTCTTACTCCCCCGCTCCCCTCTTCTTACTCCCCCCCTCTTCTTACTCTCCCCCTCCCCTCTTTTTATTCTCCCCCTCCCCTCTTTTTACTCTCTCCCCCTCCTCTCTTCTTACTCTCCCCCTCCCCTCTTCTTACTCTCCCCAGTCATATCTTCTTACTCTCCCCCCCTCTTCTTACTCTCCCCCTCCCCTCTTCTTACTCTCCCCTCTTCTTACTCTCCCCCTCCCCTCTTCTTACTCTCCCCCCAACCTCTTCTTACTCTCCCCCCTCCCCTCTTCTTACTCTCCCCCTCCCCTCTTCTTACTCTCCCCCCTCCCCTCTTTTTACTCTCCCCCTCCCCTCTTTTTACTCTCCCCCCTCCCCTTTTCTTACTCTCCCCCTCCCCTCTTTTTACTCTCCCCCTCCCCTCTTCTTACTCTCCCCCCTCCCCTCTTCTTACTCTCCCCCCTCCCCTCTTCTTACTCTCCCCCATCCCCTCTTCTTACTCTCCCCCCTCCCCTCTTCTTACTCTCCCCCCTCTTTTTACTCTCCCCCTCCCCTCTTTTTACTCTCCCCCTCCCCTCTTTTTACTCTCCCCCTCCCCTCTTCTTACTCTCCCCCCTCCCGTCTTCTTACTCCCCCCTCCCCTCTTCTTACTCCCCCCTCCCCTCTTCTTACTCCCCCCTCTTCTTACTCTCCCCCCTCCCCTCTTTTTATTCTCTCCCCCCTCACCTCTTTTTACTCTCCCCCCTCCCCTCTTTTTACTCCCCCCCTTCTTCTTACCCCCTCCCCTGTAGGTGGCCGAGCTGCACTCCAGTCCGCGGTCCCGGCCGGAGTGATAGGAAGGTGCTCAGTGTGCACCTTCCTGTCAGTCCGGCCGGGTACAGGAAACAGAAACAATTGCCTCCCTGCCCCCCGGCCCAGCCCGCCCCTGATGGTCAGATGGTGTAACTCCATCTCCAAATTTGTTTGCACAGATAGGTAATTTTAAGTAACCTTGTTCCCATCTTCAATCTATAATGAATGCGGCGGAGAGGCTCATTTTCCTGTCTGCTCGCACCTCCCACGCCTCCCCGCTCTGTCAGTCCCTACATTGGCTTCCAGTGCTCAATTTAAAATTCTGGTGCTTGCTTACAAGTCCCTACATAATGCTGCTCCAACCGACCTATCCTCCCTAATACACAAGTATGTCCCATCGAGGCTCCTACGCTCTGCCAAAGACCTACATATATTCTCTGTCCGTACTCCCACCTTTAATGCTCGCCTTCAAGATTTATCCAGGGCTGCACCTCTTCTGTGGGAGTCCCTTCCCTTCTCTGTAGGACTTTCACCCAGTCTCCACTCATTCAAAAAATCATTGAAAACTCACTTCTTCTCACTTCAAGAAAGCATATCAATTAAACTGTTAGCAGGTTTTTCTCCCCCACCCCATGGCTCCTCTAGTGCAACTGTCAAAAATTACCTACTAAGCCCTCAGTGAATACTTTTCTAACAACCTGCTTCGTACCCCTACTTTTACCCTTTGTGTCACTTTACCCCACTCCCTCTAGCATGTAAGCTCACCCAGGGCTGGCGCTACCTGCAAGGCGACCTAGGCAGCCGCCTAGAGCGCACCTTAGCAGGGGGCGCCGGATCCCTGTGCCCGGAGTCCCTGCTGCGCCTCCTCATGCTGCGCCGCCTGAGCGCTCTTGCAAGCCTCAGGCGGCGCAGCACTGCTGTATGGAGGGCGGCCGAGTTTGAGTGACCGGCAGGAGGGAAGCGCAGAGCACTCCCTCCTGCCGGTCTCTCAATGTAGCGTGGCCGGGCGGCGCGGAACACGGGACAGGAACCTCTGTTTCCTGTACCCGGCCGCCAGCAGAACGACAGGAAGTGAGCACCGCCGGCGGCCGGGTACAGGAAAAAGAGGTTCCTGTCCCACGTTCCGCGCCGCAAGGCCACGCTTCAAAGGCAGGAATGAAGAGTGGGGTAGGGACAACTGAGAACTGAGGGAGAGGGGGGGAGTAAGGAGAACTGAGGGAGGGGGGAGGAGTAAGGAGAAGGGAGGGGGGGAGTAAGGAGAACTGAGGAAGGGGGGAGTAAGGAGAACTGGGGGGGAGTAAGGACAACTGAGGGAGGGAAGGAGGGAGGGGTGGGGGTGTAAGGACAACTGAGTGGGGGGGAGTAAGGACCACATGGGGGGGATTAAGGACCACATAGGGAGGGGGGAATAAGGACAACTGAGGGAGGGAAGGAGGGAGGGGTGGGGGAGTAAGGACAACTGAGTGGGGGGGAGTAAGGACCACATGGGGGGAGTAAGGACCACATGGGGGGAAGTAAGGACCACATAGGGAGGGGGAGTAAGGATCACATAGGGAGGGGGTGGGAGTAAGGACCACATGGGGGGAGTAAGGACCACATAGGGAGGGAGGGGAGTAAGGACCACATAGGAAGGGGGGGGAGTAAGGACCACATAGGGAAGGGGGGGAGTAAGGACCACTGAAGGAGGGGGGTAAGGACCACCAAAGGAGGGGGGTAAGGATCACTAAGGGGGTTGGCAGAGGGAGGATCACTAAGGGGTGGGGACCACCAAAGGGAGGTAAGGAGGGAGGACCACTAAGGAGAGGGGAGAAGGGTAAGGACCACTAAGTAGGGGGAAGAGGATAATGACCACTGAGGGGAGAGAGATTACCACTAAGGGGGTGAGAGCACTATGGCACAGAAGGGGAGAATACTGAGGGACAGGAGGGAAGGGGAAATCACTAATTGACTTCAGGGGAGAGCACTATGACATTTTTTTTTTAAATAAAGAGCTGCTTCCCTCTCAGTCCCTATCCTACCCCACAAACCCTCTTGTTTACTCTACACACATACACAATGCACCCCCCCACACACACAGAAACATACAATGTATCCCTACTCACACACAGACACACCCGAAACACACAATGCATCCCTTACGCTCACACAAGCACTCATTCTCTTACACACAGAAACAAAATGCATCTCTTACACACTCAATGCACCCCTTACAGACACACACTGCATTCAATTACATACACAGAAACACACCTTGCATCCCTTACACACACACACACACACACACACACACACACACGCAGAAACATACAATGCATTCCTTACATACAAACACACACTGCATCCCCTATACACACACACTACATCCCTTACACAAATTGGTATTCCTATACACTACATTCTATAAGAACACACACACATTACATCCTCTGCAATAACACATAAAACATCCCCTACACACATACACTCCACTCCCTGTGAGAGAACTCATGGGTGGGCCATATAGGTGGATTTATGGGTGGGCATTGTAGGCATACTCACGGTCAAGCCCTGGGGGCCCAGATCTTGAGCTGTGTAAGGGGCCCCAAAAATGGAGCTGCTTCCTGTTCGTTAATTGTTGTGAGCACTGTTACAAACAAACAGTCTCCAGAGAGCCTCTTCTACACCAGACCTGTGGAGCCAGACTGAGCCCATCATCAGCCTCTTGTCCTCATCTGGTGGTAAGTAGGCAATCCAATATATTATTAGTGGCACTAATCTCTAATTTACCTCACATTAAATGGATACTATAGTCACCAGAAGCACTACAGCTTAATGTAGTGGTTCTGGTGGCTATAGCCTGTGCCTGTAGGCCTTTTAATGTAAACACACTGTCTTTTCAGATAAAAGACACTTTGTGCAGACTGGCGTTGGCCCATATGGCAGAGCATATGGGCGGGGCATTGTGATGTCACATGGTGGGCAGGACATATGGGGGGGGGGGCGGCAATTTTTTTTTGCCTAGGGCGGCAAAAATCCTTGCACCGGCCCTGAGCTCACCTCTCTGTTCCTGTACGTCCAGTTGTCTGGTTACAATTACATGTCTGTTAGTCCACCCATTGTACAGTGCTATCGAATCCTATGGCGCTATATAAATAATAAAATAATAATAATAAGATTTAAAACAGTCATTTTTTTGTGTGCGCACTGTGCTTTAATCTGTACTTTATAGAAATTCTGGTCTGAATATTTAACAGAACACCATATAGGTAATCAAAGTAAGAAAGGAATAAAAACAAACAAACATAGTATATTCTCTAAAATCTGAATTGTAAACAGATCTGTAAACAAAAGTCAGTTAAAAAATGGTTTTATGTAGCATTTACTTAAGACAGGTGTTTGGAACAAGTCCATACTCATGCTCCTTGAAACTCAGGTGGAACCATCCTGAACAAACCTTTCAAAGAACCACTGAATGCACATAAAGCATTTAAGCTTGCTGAAATGCAAATGTGGGAAGAGTGTGTCTTCTTTTTTCATTTTACAAAAAGTGCAGATTTAAACTGAAATTGCCACTTTTATTAATTAACCTTATTATACCCCCAGCTCTCAAGAGGCTGACAATTGCCCAGAGCACCTGCCTTGCAAAGACTTTTCACTGAACTGCATTGGGATGTCTATGATTGGACAGCCAGAGAAAGTCTGGGATGGGGAAGAAGGGGAGGCTTGCCAAAGCGTCAGACAAGAGGTCTGTGTGCAAGCTGTTTTTTTTACATAAAAAAAAAATAAGCAAAATTAACCCCTTAAGGACTGAGCCAAATGTACACGTTTTGATCAAAATAAAAGGTAAACAAAATTGGAATTTGACTATATGTCTGTTTAACCGTAATTCACATATCATTTTATTCAGGAGAAACAGGGCTTTCATTTAACATCAAATATTTAGCTATGAAACATAATTTAATATAAATAAAATATAAACAAATGGGTTTTTAGTTCTTCATGACATTTTAATTGTGAATGTCATAATACTGTTTGCTTTTACTGCAATAAAATACACATATTTGTATTCAGCAATGTCTCACGTGTAAAACAGTACCCCCTATGTACAGGTTTTATGGTGTTTTGGGAAGTTACAGGGTCAAATATAGCATGTTACATTTTTCAGTTTTTTTCACATTGAAATACGCCAGATTGGTTACGTTGCCTTTGAGACATTATGGTAGCCAAGGAATTAAAATTACCCACATGATGGCATACCATTTGCAATAGTACACAACCCAAGGTATTGCAAATGGGGTATGTCTAGTCTTTTTTAGTAGCCACTTATTCACAAACACTGGTCAAAGTATTATTAATTTTTATTATTAATCTTTAACCACGAAAATTCTTTATTCCATCAAGCAAAAAGATTGATGTTTCGGTCCACACAGGGACCTTCCTCAGGATCAAGTGACATAACCACAACATTACAAATAATACAACTTGGTATGTGCACAATATGGAAGTGAATAAAAGAAAGTGCTCAAACACCTAAAAAGTGGTATCCCCTACACCACTTAAAAATACATAGTTATACATACATATAAAAAGGTGGAGCTTTTAAATGTTCAGTCAATGTTCTGTAAAACAAAATAGTACAACAAATAGTGCAACACAGTAAATATAAAGGTTCAAGGGTAAATAATAAGGTATTCTAACTCACAAGCCTAGAGTCATACCCTCATATGACTCAGGTGGTATGCGTTTCTGGACCATTCAAGGATGTCCAAATCCTTTTTCTTTCCTTTAGGGCTTGGTGCTTTGTTTAAGAAGTGCTTTGTGCTTTCCTCTTTAAAGTGCTCAGTGCTCCCTTCCTCCCTTTGGCCGGTTTAAAGTATAAGAAATGCCAGGTCCAGAGGGATTGGGTTCCAATAGGGTGCTTTATTAGTAAAAATCTACACATAAAATCAAAATTAAAAGAATTTTACCAGATAGATGTCTGGATAGACTTATAGTCCTTAACAGTAGTCCAATACACGTTTCGCCCTTTTAAAAGGCTTCCTCAGTTGGCTGTCATCTGTTTTCCATCTTCTTGCTTCAGATTTAAACCACCCGCTCGTCGGATTCGATCTGAGTCTCTTCCGCTTCCGGGTTGCGTTCCAGAACGTAACGTGCGTTCCAGCGTGCGCGTAAACTTCCGCGTTCGTCATTTTGGTGGAACGCACATGCGTTCCAGCATGTATGGGGATTTCCGCATTCGTCACTTCGGTGGAACGCACCCACTGTCATAGCGTTTCATTTGGTGGACATGCTAAACTTTATTGGCAAAATACAAGTCATTGAAAGACAGCCACATAATACAAGTGAATTTCTTGGTAAATAAAATCAAAGAGCAGGCTATATTAGTCCTGCATATTACATTTATTTAGGTCCTCTTAAAATTGGGGTATTGCCTCAGAAAATTAAAATATTGAAACCAATTAATTTATACACAGCTTAATGTAGTCTCATTTAAAATTCAATTTATACAATAACATATAAGTAAAAAAGGGACCAAGGCTCATAATCTAAAAGGCAAAGTGGGAGTAAAAAATAGCAGAATTTAAGACATCTTTTTGATAATAAATATGGTTAATCAATAAAGGGAGGTATTATTAAAAAAAGGAAATTATATTAATTCATAAAATGGCATAATTCGAACGCAACCCGGAAGCGGAAGAGACTCAGATCGAATCCGACGAGCAGGTAATTTAAATCTGAAGCAAGAAGATGGAAAACAGATGACAGCCAACTGAGGAAGCCTTTTAAAAGGGCGAAACGCGTATTGGACTACTGTTAAGGACTAGAAGTCTATCCAGACATCTATCTGGTAAAATTATTTTAATTTTGATTTTATGTGTAGATTTTTACTAATAAAGCACCCTTTTGGAACCCATCCCTCTGGACCTGGCATTTCTTATACTTTAAACCGGCCAAAGGGAGGAAGGGAGCACTGAGCACTTTAAAGCGGAAAGCACAAAGCACTTCTTAAAGAAAGCACCAAGCCCTAAAGGAAAGAAAAAGGATTTGGACATCCTTGAATGGTCCAGAAACGCATACTACCTGAGTCATATGAGGGTAGGCTTGTGAGTTATAATACCTTATTATTTACCCTTGAAACTTTATATTTACTGTGTTGCACTATTTGTTGTACTATTTTGTTTTACAGAACATTGACTGAACATTTAAAAGCTCCACCTTTTTATATGTATGTATAACCACAACATTAAAATGAACCAAATATATACCTGTAATAATTATAGAGAAGTGACTTACCCCAGGTGTTAAACATAATCACCGGCGTTCCCCACGTCTCACCACGCATGTGCGAAGACACCGCGCCCACACATTGACCCGCGGTCCATACGTGATGACGTCACTTTGCGCCATAACCACAGCAATGCAGCCAACATCACCATGGTAACCGCCTGGGATCAAAGATAGAAACGGAAGACAGATAGTGAATAACCCAAAAGAATGTGAAAGCTGTGTAGAAAGAAAAAAAATAATGAAAACAAGTGAAAAATAAAATAAAAACCACAATAGAGCATGCCGTGCTAGTAAATATTATCAAACTTCTGTCCTCAGCATTAATATTGATAAATTTAAAGACATATTAATGAAAAATAAGTTTAGCGATACTCCATTACTCAATCGTTGAAAATATATGGAGTGTTATTAGTTACAACAATTTTCTCATGAATTGTAAAGTGCATATGTTTTAAAGTGCATATAATTTTCTCATAAATTGTAAAGTGCATATGCTTTAAATACAAAGAAACTAGTTCTGCGCTCAAACTCCCATTACTCCTGGGCGGCAGCAATGACTATAGTACACATCAGACAAAATACATATAGTAAAAACCAAAGGGAAAAAAAAAAAGTTACCTGCGCTCTTTCCACATCCCTATGTATTTTTAAAAACCTCCATTTGTTTAAACATACATAGGGATGTGGAAAGAGCGCAGGTAACTTTTTTTTTCCTTTGGTTTTTACTATATGTTTTAAAGTGCACATAATTTATGAATATTGGGTATAGATCCCTTATGCAATTTTAGGATTTTTAAAGTAAATAAAAAATAAAGTGAAAACAAATAAAGTGAAATAAAATTGTGTCAATGACTTGCTTCCATTTGCTTCATGAAATAAAGAATTTTCGTGGTTAAAGTCTGTGAGTGCAGCCTTTGCTTTTATATTTTTGGTGTATATATAAATGTATATATTAATATTAAAATACACTTAGCGTATGTGTATGTATGTGTATGTGAAAACTAATTAAGGTAGGCACACTCAATAAGAAATATATGTACGCTCCCAAATGGAGCTCTATGGAAATACAATATGGGGTACTCACTCACATAAGGCTTTATCCCCAAAAGCCCAAAAACATATAAATAACAATTGAGTAAGGAGCACAACCATCAATAGTAATAAAACAATCTTTATTAAGTGGGTATACTCTATAAGAATATCACATAACAGAAAGATCCGAAATAAAGGATCATGTCACGCTATACGGCAATGATCAAAAAAATTCTAAATATTTTAGAAAATGCCTTTATCAAGGGAGCATGTTGAGAGGAACTAAATCCTGTTCTTATATACCCAAAATAAAACACAAACATGGAAAACACCTGAAAAAATGGGTGGCCACACATGATGACTGGGATCCTCCCAACCATGATACACCTGTTCATGGTTGTCAAGGAAACCAGAAAGCCCTGACCAATATACATATCAAGTTCACAAATAAAGTACATAGACAAAAAAAAAAAAGCATAATACAAATATGCAAAAAGAGGTGTGCTTACTTTCAGGCTATAGAACGTATCAAGACTCCTTACCCTGGTCGTTCCCTTGCAGATTCCCTCAAACGTGCAGAACTACGGTGGATGTATCGATTGAATACATTATTCCCGCATGGGTTGAATGAAGACTGTGATTTTAATCCCTTCAGGTAATATGGTCCTATGCAATTGGTTATAGTTGCCTATATTTCTGGATTATGTTCATTGTTTTTCTTTTTTGTTTTATTGGGACCGCTTGTTGTGGTTCCCTCTATTTTTTCCTCTGCTTGTGAATTTTTATATTTGTGATATTTATATTATTTTATTTTCTATTTTTTCAGTTTTTTTTTCAGTTTTTGGGTTGTTCACTATTGGGCGGCCCTCTGATGATTGGTCTACTCTCAGAAATATACACCTGAATTTCGTCTCGTCTCTTCTATGGATCTACATGATTGAAGACTTATGTCTATTTAATCATTACACATGTTGTATTATATTGGACAGTTAATTCTTTATTGTCTGTGCAGGGCATGGACTGTTTAATTTGGTTCAGATTTGCTTTGATTCTTTATATATTGATGACTCTCTGTCACCTTAAGATGATGGTATCTTATACCTATAATGGTTTTTGTATGAGATGTTTTGACTTGATTAGCATGCATCCTTGACTTCATCTTTATGTGGACATTTTTTACATAGGTTTACTATATTTTTTTATTTGTATTATTTATCTTTCCTTTTTTCTTCTTTTTTGTTAATATTAATTAATCATCTTTTTATTAATTTGTTCTGTTTTTTTCTACAGCATATATCTTCAACTTGCTTTATTCTTGTCTCCAGATTTGGAGCCAAGATAAATAATCTTTTAGGCAGTGTCCCTGCTCCTTTCTTGGAGCGATATCCGTTTATTAGGGAGCTTTTTGGCATCTTTGTACAGTTGCGCTCCCTACTTCCTGGTTTGGGGTTTCGCCAGGTGCCGACTGATTGCGCATAGCATGTAAACAGGCATTTTTCTATTTTGGAACGCATGTGCGTTCCATTAGATCTAGCTTACTTCCGGGTTCAGCGATTTTGAAGCGCTTGATGCTGTTCACGCCTCCGGTTTATATTTTCATTCCCTTTTGCACCAGTTGAAGCTTGCAGATTAAATCTCTGCACCAGGTATTTTGTGATATTTACTGTTGACAGTTTTTATTTTTTTCAAACGGCCATACCATTGGGGACAGTTGATATTTATATATATATATATATATATATATATAGCAAACAATCAAAAAAGGGAGCACTCCAGGTCTTTTAGTCAAATGGAAAAAATTGTATTTACAGTATCAAAACATGATACAAATTCTGTGCAAAGAGAATCAACGTTTCGACCCTGCTGGGGTCTTTATCAAGATCACAGTGAATTAGCATTACAGTGCAGAATATATACATACAAACAAATGCTGCTTACCAATCAAGAGATCGGAGACCCGATCAGCTGCAGAACCCGGAAGTGACAGCACTACGTGGGTTACGCCTAGCATGTGACTAGGTTGCCGTGCAATATACCAATGTGTGAGTGAGTGTCCGTGCGTCAAACAGCCGACACCACCGTCATACCCGGAAGTGCTAAGGTCACGTGGGCGTGATCACGTGATAGACGTGCATGTGATGCGGTTGCTAGGCAACCCCTATAACAAACATAATACTAAAAAAACTCCCTCTTACTGAATAAAGAACGGGAGAGTACGTAAAACACGTCTTATGGAGGACAACATTAAACTACACATCGCAATTTGAGGAAGGACTAATCATAAAAAAGTGCATAGTGCAAAACCCAAATGTATCTACATAGTGACAAAGTGAAACATAAGTGGAAATAAACCGTCAGATAGTCCTATCTAAATTGCAAAGACAATCTAGTGTATATTATCTATACATAGCCAACTTTACTAAGTCTACAAATTAAATTTTAGAACACTAGTTTCAAACCTGTATACATAAATTATCTGTCTCTGGTTTGCGACAATCTTATCAATTCTAATTAAATACAAGAGGAAGCATTGGCAATACTCATCATATAAATTGAATGCGGAAAAGTTGTTCAACTTAAATATCCACTAAGCCACTTCTTTTCCAAATCTCTCTCCATATACCACCTAAGGCGACTGACCCTACATAGTAACTGTACTGAATCATACAAAATCAATGCAAGAGTGGATCACTGGAAGACATCCACAAAAATCAAAAAAAGGTCAAAGAAACATAGAAAGAACCAAATGTTCATTGAGTCCTTTAGGTGTTACGGTTTTTAGATGGTAGATCCAATAAGCCTCTCGCTGAAGTAGTAATTTGGATCTATCGCCTCCTCTAGGTGGTGCTGGGACATGATCAATTGCTATGAACTTGAGGGTGGGTAGGTGATGTGATGCTGATAGAAAATGCTTAGCAACCGGCTTATCTGTTCTCTGGTCTCTGAAGGCTGTAGTGATTCCAGAGCGGTGTCCTCTGATCCGGTCTCTCAGTGTCATATCGGTTTTCCCCACGTAAGACAAGCCACATGGGCAGGTGAGCATGTACACCACATGTGTGGTCATACATGAGATGTAGTGTTTGATAGGAATCCGTTTCCCACTATGAGGATGAGCGAAAGTGGTACCCGTCAGCATATGGCTGCACGTAACACAGCCACTGCATCTATAGCAGCCCTTCTTTTGAATTTTAGGCGTCCTGGCGTAGCATATTCGGGGATCGTTCTTCACCAATAGATCTCTCAAATTCCGATTTCTCCTATAACTGATAATCGGTTTGTTTTTGAATTTATCAGACAGACTTTGGTCCACTTGGAACATATTCCAATGTTTCTGGATACATTTCTTCAAATACGGAGTGGCAGTGTTGAATGTAATGGGGAGAAAGATATTGTTTTTCTTCCTACTAGGGTCTGTCTGGTTATTTTGATTGTATTTCTTCCAAGCTTTCTCCTTAGCGGCCTCCAGAGTCCGTGGATGGAAGCCCCTACTCAGAAAGCGATCCCAAACCTCTTGGAGTTGCTGTTCACAGTATTCTAGATTGCTGTTATACCTCATCACGCGGAGAAATTGGGAAATTGGTAGCGAATCCTTAACATGCTGTGGGTGGAAACTAGTGGCAGACAACAGTGTATTTAGATCCGTCGGTTTTCGAAATAATGTAAATCCTAATCTGTTCTCAATCATGTATATCCTTACGTCCAGGAATTCGATACTGTGTTCACTCCAATTTAACAAAAGCGTTACTGGAGTAGGTAAAGCGTTGATCTGTTGAACCATCTCCTGCAGGGTTGTTGTAGTGCCTTGCCAAATTACAAAGATATCATCTACAAATCTAACATATTTTAATATATGAGATTGATATTGCTGTAAAATGTATTTCCTTTCGAACCAGTACATAAAGCCGTTGGCATAGGCTGGTGCCATGGCCGCACCCATGGCGGTCCCGGATATTTGAAGGTAAAACTTGTCTTCAAATTTAAAATAATTACATGATAATGCAATATCCAGCCACTCCATGAGATATATATATATATATATATATATATTTTTTTTATTTGAATACTGATGTAATATTACATTCCTATTAATATGCCCATTACATGTATATTCAATATCTTGCCTGCATATTTCATGTTGATTTTGCATATTTGTATTATGTTTTTTTGTCTATGTACTTTATTTGTGAACTTGCATTTTGATATGTATATTGGTCAGGGCTTTCTGGTTTCCTTGACAACCATGAACAGGTGTATCATGGTTGGGAGGATCCCAGTCATAATGGGTGGCCACCCATTTTTTCAGGTGTTTTCCATGTTTGTGTTTTATTTTGGGTATATAAGAACAGGATTTAGTTCCTCTCAACATGCTCCCTTGATAAAGGCATTTTTGCCGAAACGTTGGGGGTGTTTTGGTGACTGACTGTCCCTGCTTCTCACTAGGTCTGGTATGCTTATTGTTATATATTTGTGTATATTTATATCTATGTTTGTGGGATTCTATTTCTCTATTTCTGTGTATTGAGACTCTGTTATTCATATAAGACGCTGTTGGCGTTTATATCTAAAATATTTAGAATTTTTTTGATCATTGCCGTATAGCGTGACATGATCCTTTATTTCGGATCTTTATGTTATGTGATATTCTTATAGAGTATACCCACTTAATAAAGATTGTTTTATTACTATTGATGGTTGTGCTCCTTACTCAATTGTTATTTATATGTATGTGTATGTGATCATATATACTTAGATCATATATATGATCTAAGTTAATATATTATTTAAGTATATATTATTAATTTTAAACTGTGTTTTAACTTTATTTAACTTTATTTCAGGCAGCAGGGGGACTTCCTGTCATTCCACGCACTCCCCCTGCTGGCACTGTTATGGACGGCTATTCATAACAGTAGGGCCGGATCAGCAGCAGGTGCTTCCTGGGGCAGTGCAGCACTACCATTCAGTGTATCCACCCACTGCATGCAGACACTGAATTTTCCTCAAAGAGATGCATTGATTCAATTCATCTCTATGAGGAGATGCTGATTGGCCAGGGCTGTGTTTGACTTTTGCTTGCTCCGCCCCTGATCTGCCTCCTTGACAGTCTCAGCCAATCCTATGGAGAAGCATTGTGATTGGTTCAGACCACTACTTCAGCAAACAGCAGGCAGTTCAGAAGCAGACGGGGCAGAACAAGCAGCTGCAGGCTTATACAAGTAAGATTTTACTATAAATAAATATGAGATAGGAGTGGTGATGTTGGACTAGCCAACGTCAGAACCCCAAAGTAGGTTACAAGAGGTAACTCGGGGGCTTAACCCCACAACAAGTAAATAACTTCTTGCTCCTTGATTATTTACTGTTCAATGCAATATTGGGCAGCCAGTCATCAGCAAGATAACCTTAAATGGACACTCCTTTTCCCAAATAAAAAGAAAATCACTGTTTAGTAGTACCCCCAGTGAAAACATTAAAGGAACACTATAAGGTCAGGAACACAAACATGTATTCCTTACCCTATAGTGTTAAAAAAAACAAAAAAAAACATCAAGCCCCAATGCCACCTCTTACTGTCTTAAATATAGTAAAATCGTACCAACTGAAAGAGACACTATTTATAATGACCACAGTTTAACTCCAGTACCATATCGGCATTTCAACTATCGCTAGGTACCACGATCCCAGCTATATATATTACTTACGGATTTTACAGTTTTAGCGCGACTTGGTTTATTTAATTTTCATCTTTTGTATGGAGCAGTCTGTACTTATGTTCCTTTTCTCTTATCTATTGGTCCACATATCGGATGTCCCTATAGTCTTACTTGGTCCTCTTTAGAGGCCTTACTACTATTTATTTTAGCGGACTTTATACGTATGTGCACATACAATATATATATCATTTTCTATGAGATTAAGGAACATATCCCCAGGTTTTTAATTCCTCACCTTTATGTGATTTTCACTAACACAACTTTCTATGGTGTTTCTATCCAGGGTAAGCTTTATATCTATTATATATATTTTCTTTGCTTAATTTTAGTTTAATAAAGGTTATTACCATTTTCTTTGTTATGTTTACTTTAGGAGGTAATCTTCTAGAGTGAGATTGAATCCCATTCACTTTTGAGTGAGTGTTTTTTCTATCCCACCCTTTCAGTTGGTACGATTTTACTATATTTAAGACAGTAAGAGGTGGCATTGGGGCTTGATTTTTTTTTTTTTAACACTATAGGGTAAGGAATACATGTTTGTGTTCCTGACCTTATAGTGTTCCTTTAATGTTTTCACTGGGGGTACTACTAAACAGTGATTTTCTTTTTATTTGGGAAAAGGAGTGTCCATTTAAGGTTATCTTGCTGATGACTGGCTGCCCAATATTGCATTGAACAGTAAATAATCAAGGAGCAAGAAGTAGCCAAAAAATCAGCACAAAAATTCTGTAAGAAAAATGATCACTAGAAGTGCTTTGCTTTCAGCATGCAAGTAGTTAAAAAAAAGAAGAAGATGCCTTTTTAGTTCCTAAAAGAGATGGAAAAGTGGGAAGCGAGTCGGGAGAAAAATAGGAAAAAATCTATATGTATGAATAATCCTAATGGAGTGGGTTTCCCTCTCACAGGAGAGAAACAAAGTGGGAAGTGTATGATCAGACTAATTCCAAATTTCCCAATATTTAAAACTTAGCTTTTAATCTGAAACCAAATAAAATAAAATAAATAATAAATCCCGGTTAGTATGGTGACCCACCAAACAAACTGTGAACGGCAGCTATGAGTAACAGTGTAAGACTAATATCACACTGAGACTGTGGATGGTGAAGAGTATTTTAGTTGCAGAGCGTGGTAAGAGAATAAATAAACTGACAGACCGTTATTGCTACACTGTTGTACAAAGTATAGTAGCAATAGAGTATCTAATAAAGTTCATTCGGCACTGCAGTCTACGACCTGATAGTATGATTGAAAGAACGTGAAAAAGATAACGTTACTGCAACTAAGTGACAGAGTCAGTTTGAAAAGTTGATAGGTAGTTAGCAAAGTTTGAAGATGTATGAAATCTTCGTTAGTGAGACCCAATTCCTTCGCTTCTTTGTTATTTTTCTTATTGTGTAATGAGCATAAGGCTAATTTGCGGCCAAATAGGTTAACATCCTTCAGCCATTCAAACTTGTCTGCACTGGGTGTGGGTACAAATGATAACCCTTTATTCAGTAATGTTATATGATCAGGTAGAAGTCTAAATTTGGAAAGATTAATGATTTTCATGTTAGTGGTGTCTAACTGATTAAGATCTCATCCGTATATATCCGTATATATCGGACAGAGCGTCTGCATTATCACTGGCCACCTGGCTATTTTCACTGGTATATGCGATTATAGCAATTGGTGGAAGTTGATTTCTCTACCTAAGCATATCTGAAAGAATTTTCTTGCTAACTACCTATCAACTTTTCAAACTGACTCTGTCACTTAGTTGAGTAACGCTATTTTTTTCAAGCTGAAGTAGTCTGGGTGCCTATAGTGGTCCTTTAAGAAAACATTTATAATACTAACATAAACAAACATAAACAAGCAGAACGGGTCACTGGTCAGCTTGGGATGTTGTTTAGAAAATATAAAAACTAGAAATTTGAAATGTGGGAGTATTCCATTAGCTGTTGTTACTTTAAGACATTAAACCAAACATATTAATTTAATTCTGTATTAGACAACTTTAATAGTGCTTTACGTGGCAGAATTTCACTTTTTAATCAGGGTGCCCAGCCAAGGTTGCCATGATTTGTCATACCATTCGTTCTTCTCATAATACAGTTGCAAGAAAAAGTATGTGAACCCTTTGGAATGCTATGGATTTCTTCACAAATTGGTCATAAAATGTGATCTGATCATCATCTAAGTCACAACAGTAGACAATCACAGTCTGCTTAAACTAATAACACACAAAGAATGAAATGTTGCCATGTTTTTATTGAACACACCATGTAAACATTCACAGTGCAGGTGGGAAAAGTATGTGAACCCTTGGATTTAATAAATGGTTGAACCTCCTTTGGCAGCAATAACTTCAACCAAACGTTTCCTGTAGTTGCAGATCAGACGTGCACAACGGACAGGAGTAATTCTTGACCATTCCTCTTTACAGAACTTTCAGTTCAGCAATATTCTTGGGATGTCTGGTGTGAATCGCTTTCTTGAGGTCATGCCACAGCATCTCAATCGGGTTGAGGTCAGGACTCTTACTGGGCCACTTCAGAAGGCGTATTTTCTTCTGTTTAAGCCATTCTGTTGTTGATTTACTTCTATGCTTTGGGTCATTGTCCTGTTGCAACACCCATCTTCTGTTGAGCTTCAGCTGGTAGACAGATGGCCTTAAGTTCTCCTGCAAAATGTCTTGATAAACTTGGGAATTCATTTTTCCTTTGATGATAGCAATCCGTCCAGGCCCTGACACAGCAAAGCAGCCCCAAACCATGATGCCCCCACCACCATACTTCACAGTTTGGATGAGGTTTTGATGTTGGTGTGCTGTGCCTCTTTTTCGCCACACATAGTGTTGTGTGTTTCTTCAAAACAACTCAACTTTGGTTTCATCTGTCCACAGAATATTTTGCAACTACTGCTGTGGAACATCCAGGTGCTCTTGTGCAAACTGTAAACGTGCAGCAATGTTTTGTTTGGACAGCAGTGGCTTCCTCTGTGGTATCCTTCCATGAAATCCATTCTTGTTTAGTGTTTTACGTATTGTAGATTCGCTAACAAGGATGTTAGCATTTGCCAGTGACTTTTGTAAGTCTTTAGCTGACACTCTAGGATTCTTCTTCACCTCATTGAGCAGTCTGCGCTGTGCTCTTGCAGTCATCTTTACAGGACGGCCACTCCTAGGGAGAGTAGCAGCAGTGCTTAACTTTCTCCATTTATAGACAATTTGTCTTACCGTGGACTGATGAACAGCAAGGCTTTTGGAGATACTTTTATAACCCTTTCCAGCTTTATGCAAGTCAACAATTCTTAATCATAGGTCTTCTGAGAGCTCTTTTGTGCGAGGCATCATTCACATCAGGCAATGCTTCTTGTGAAAAGCAAACCCAGAACTGGTGTGTATTTTTGATAGGGCAGGGCAGCTGTAACCAACTCCTCCAATCTCATCTCATTGATTGGACTCCAGTTGGCTGACATCTCACTCCAATTAGCTCTTGGAGATGTCATTAGTCTAGGGGTTCACATACTTTTTCCACCTGCACTGTGAATGTTTACATGGTGTGTTCAATAAAAACATGGCAACATTTCATTCTTTGTGTGTTATTAGTTTAAGCAGACTGTGATTGTCTATTGTTGTGACTTAGATGATGATCAGATCACATTTTATGACCAATTTGTGCAGAAATCCATATCATTCCAAAGGGTTCACATACTTTTTCTTGCAACTGTATATACCCTTTTCCATAGTGTACTGATATTTGAGTTGATTTAATATACATGTCCAGGATATCTTCATAAAGTTTTGTTGATTTGAGTGCACTAATGACTAAGGAAACTTACAGACAGGCTGATTTCCAATGTTTTGCAATATTATTTTTTTGGCTGCTGTAAGGACACATATTTTCGTGCCTGCAGCAGTGAGTCTAATAGTATATCTAGGAGGTATCCTTGGAGTAGAAGTAGTAAGTTAGTGTTGAGCCACTTCTGCAAAATGTCTTGAATATTTGACCATTGTTTCTTTAATTTCCAGCCGTTACAGACTATATGAAGCAGAGAACCCTCTTCAGCCTGGCTTCTCCAACATTCGCTTGCTGTCATGGGTTATATGTGGCGTAGTCATTTGGGAGTTAACTACCAATGAAATAATACTTTTCTACTTGTTTCCCAGTGGGAGATACACTTAGATACATTTGACATAGCTGCTAAAGCTTTCTTCCAGTTTTATGCATATAACAGATAATTCAATATGGCGCATGGGAAAAAAAAATGCATTTGCGAAAACTAACATGAAAATTAAATCAATAATTTTTTTTAACCAGAGCAAATTGTCATTTTACCCCCTTTCTCATTTACTATAAATAAATAAATTACTAAATAAATAAACATATATGGGCATCTGAATGGATGTTTATTCACTTGAATTATATTAAAATTAAGACCACGTTTACAATTACTAAAATAGCCAAGCTGTGGTTATATCTAAAGTTTTTCTAATCAGCTATTTTGGCCTAACGTTTCCAATAGATTTGTGCGAGGCAAGAAAATGTGGCTTAGCCAAACAATTAAGAGTTCAGTCATTAAAGGACCACTATAGTGCCAGGAAAACATACTCGTTTTCCTGGCACTATAGTGCCCTGTGGGTGCCCCCACCCTCAGGGTCCCCCTCCCGCCAGGCTGGATGGAGAGGAAGGGGTTAAACTTACCTTTTTCTCCAGCGCCGGGCGGGGAGCTCTCCGCCTCCTCTCCTCCTCCTCTCCTCCTCTTTGGCTGAATGCGCATGCGCGGCAAGAGCCGTGCGCGTATTCAGCCAATCTGTGATTTTCACAGTGAGAAACACGCAAGCGCCTTTAGCGTCTGTCAAGAGACAGCCACTAGAGGCTGGATTAACCCAAATATAAACATAGCAGTTTCTCTGAAACTGCTATGTTTATAGAATAAAGGGTTAACCCTAGATGGACCAGGCACCCAGAACACTTCATTAAGCTGAAGTGGTCTGGGTGCCTATAGTGGTCCTTTATTTGGTTACATGAAAAGTCCCAAAATGTTCATAGTAAAATATTCAGGGGGTTCTAATTTCTATAAATATCTATTTTTGTGTACCTGTTTTGATTATGTGACTGCTTTCAATATGGTAGTCTCAGCAAACTAACAAAATACACTTTGCAACGATACAGCTTTAAAACCATAATTCATTCCTTCTAGTATTTGTCTTTTAACTAAAAATAACAAACACAAAATAAAACAAAAAAACAAAAATATAACAGAATTGCTGGACACACAAGGTATTTTAGCAATCAAGATTAATAACTTACTCTATACTGAGGTTTTTTTTTTTAGTTGTGTAGTTGTAAGCAAACTTTGCAAGAAAACTAAATATTTTTTTTCTCTCTTTTTTGGAAAAATATTGTATTCATATGTAAGGTTGTACTATGCATGTACAAAGGATATCAGAATATGTCTCTATTCATTAAAAGCAGTATATAACATGTATGGGTGCACTGAAGAAAATGCATTATATTATGGTGGATTAACCACATACCAAATTTCACAAAAAGACTGAACAGAATTTCGGAAACGGCTCAGACAGGAAGGGGTTAATTCTGCAATGTAGGGAATTAATTCTAAAAAAAACTATTTAAATGTCCATTACATTACTCAATGCTTCCAATGGGAATTTGAACTCGCGCTGCGTGAGTTCAATGCGATTTTCACACTGATAATCATGAAAGCGGCCTCTAGTGGCTGTCAGTGAAACAGCCACTAGAGGCTGGATTAACCCTGCAATGTAAACATAGCAGTTTCTCTGAAACTGCTATGTTTTCAGCTGCAGGGTTTGAACTAGGGGGACATGGCACCCAGACCACTTCATTGAGCTAAAGTGGTCTGGGTGCCTATAGTGGTCCTTTAAAGCTTTTTGTCTACAAAGGTACACACTATGTTTTGTATTTCTTTTTATGTGAATTTATTAGAAGGAATATTTTCTCAAAAGAATAAAAAATATTGAATGTACCCTTAGTTGTGGGATACTTTTACTGCTTTTTATATCCTGTGAGTGCAATCATATACATATTCCACTGTCAATGCAAATGGATCATAAACTCTTCCGGGAACACCTAGGAGATTAACAATATGGCGACCACAAGTGGATATACGTCACGGATCCACAACAAGGCGTGGATCCATGATCATAGGAGAACTCGTTACAGCTGGGCACAAGAATGACGCTCCCTATCGGATTGAGGTGAGACATTTAAACGCCAAGGCGGCATAACCTATCTATTGCCGACAAAATTTGATGTGCGTGAGGAAGTCCGCGCATAGATGAATAAAACGCATAGGGTATATGGGCATATTGCCTTTTATTTTAGTTCATTTTATTATTGTCTCAAGACATCTGGAGCACTTCTAAGAGACTGATTTTGGACTATCCTAAGGAGATTACTACAAAGGAATCCTTTACAGCTTATTTTGATGTGCTTGTTTGCCCTGTGAACATTTGTGAGGGCAACATATTATTAAAGGTTCTTCAAATCATATGACAGTCTTGCACTATGCCTGTTATTTATTTTTAACCTACATGAAAACAGGGATTTGAAGATAGAAGACCCCTCATATAGTGATTGTGTTCCACTTTATTACTACCTACACGTGTAGATACAGTAGTCCACGAATACAAATATGGTGTTCTGATGTTATTACACTATTTTGTTATATCTTCTGTATTGTAGATTTGTTTGGTTTTATTTTGGAAGATTTAGAAAAATCTTTTACTCTCTTCAATCATTAGAACTTAAAATAGCAATTGTAAATTTTTTTTTTCAATTGGTGATATTTTTAAGGTGGTTGATTGGGAATATAAAACACAGTATATCTGACATTTCTCTCCAATTTCCCTAGGTGTGTCTGTATTTTCCAACAATGCTTGATGGGGCCAACTCTGCTAAATATTGTAAGATTCCACACCCATGGAAGGCAATGTAAATCTACCTACTGCACAAACGATAATTAGCGATATATACAGTAATATAGACTGAAACAGACTTTTACTGTTTGTTCTGTTAATCTAAAAGAACACAAAAAATTGCCTGAAATAATTTCTAATTTGCCACAAAATGTAAAAATGCCTTCATGGCTCCAAAGTGGCAGTCAGATTTCTTCTTGGATCAACACGAATTTATCAAACAGTCTAAATGTGTCTTTCCGCGGTTTCTTTAAATGTGTAATTACAGACTAATACGTTTTCTTTGTGCAACATTTTTGTTGTTTACAAGGCTTGTGTGTTACTTGCACTTTGGAGTTGCTGATTTAATTGTTACAAATGAAGCCAGTATTTAGAACATCTTCAGTTTAACCCCTTAAGGACCAAACTTCTGGAATAAAAGGGAATCATGACATGTCACACATGTCATGTGTGTAGCGGTACTTACCCTTTCCAGGGGCTGGCCGGGGTCCTCTGTTCAAGCCGCGCACGGTCCTGCTGCTGCACGAGCCGCGCGCGGCTCATCCGACAGCTGCAACAGGAGCGGTCTGTGAGAAGCGGTCACATGTCCTGCCTGACTCTAAGAGCGCGCCGCAGGTCTCGGGTGCGCTCTTAAAGGGACAGTGGGAGCCTAAATTGGCAAAGGCCTCCCATTGGTCCCTGTCCTGCCATACTCCCCATACACTTACCTTTTGGGGGCGTGGCTGTGACAGGGACCAATCAAAATAGATGTTAAGGCATATATACTCACCTTTTTCCCTTAGTTCGTTGTCCTATCGTGGTTTCTGTTACAGTTCCCTTTAGCGCTTGTTGTGTTCAGTTGTGTTCCTTCGTACTTGACCGTGGCTTTGTTTCTGACTACGTTATCTCTTTATCCTTATCTGTTCTGTTTGCCGGCTTGCTGTTTACTGTGTACCAGACCCCGGCTAGTCCTAGTTTACGCTGTCTCTTTGTGCCCTTGACCTCAGATCACTCCTCTCATATAAGTCGAGTCCGGCCATTCTAAGGTCCGGTAGACGTATCTCCCCTCTGTGTTGTCTTCTGTTGAGTTGAATCCTGCATGTTGGGGTATATTTTCATTACATTACGATAGGGCCATGGACCCTGCAAATTTAGTTCAGCAGATGGCTTCTCATGAGGCTAGATTTGTAGAGCAGGATCACCGTATGGATCAAATAGCCCAGGCTCTCCAGACGCTCTTATCTAGAACTATTCCAGCAACCACACCTAACCCTCCTACACCTCTTCTTCCTGAAGCATCTACTTTGCCTAATATTTCGGCCCATTTAACACCTCCTCCTAGGTATGGAGGGGACTCTGAGACATGCAGAGGTTTCATTAATCAAATAGAATTCCACTTTGAGATGTATCCACGTTCCTTTCCCACAGATAGGTCTAAAGTGGGGTTCCTTATGCACCAACTTACCGATAAAGCACTTGAGTGGGCAAATCCTATTTGGGAGGCTAATGGACCTATGGTGCATGATTTCAATAGTTTCCTTACGGCTTTTCGTAGAACTTTTGACACAACTAAAAGGTCAAAAAATGCCGCCAGAGCATTAATGAGAATTAAACAGGGTTCTAGGTCTGTGGCTGACTATGCCATTCAGTTTCGTACCCTTGCTTCACAGGTAGATTGGACCAACAATGGGTTAACTACTGCATTCATGGAAGGTTTATCTGACACTATATTGGATGAGGTAGCAGCTAGGGAGCTTCCTATTGCATTAGAGGACCTTATTGACTACCTCATTGATATAGATAATAGGATTCGTGACAGGCTCTATACTAAAAACAGGAATAGACATTTGGTTACACCTATTAACCCCAGAGTTGATAAACCTGAGAGTGTTAAAGTATCTGAGGAGGAACCCATGCAATTAGGGGTTGCCAAACTCTCTGATACTGAAAAATTACATAGGAGAAGGGACGGACTCTGCCTATACTGTGGTAGGAGAGACCGTATGGTAAAAGAATGTCCCTTGCTTCCGGAAAACTCTCGCACCTAAGACCTTATAGGGGACTGGCCTTGGGTGTGATATCTAAGTCTCCTAAATTGCCTCCTAACCGTTTGCTTCTCCCTGTTTCTTTGCATATGGGAGAGAGTTGCATAGCTGAGCACATACAAGCCCTGGTTGACTCCGGGGCAGCTGAAAATTTCATAGACTCTGGTTTTGTTAAGAAAAACAACATTCCCATCAGAGATGGCCGTTGAGGCCATAGATGGTAGACCATTAAGTTCTCCAGTTGTTACTCATGAAACTGTACCGTTACACATGTATACAGGGGTTTTGCACTTTGAAACCATTCGGTTCCAGGTCATCACCTCTCCCTCTTCACACATCGTGTTAGGGTACCCATGGTTATGTGCTCACAATCCCATTTTCGACTGGGAGTCAGGGCAAATAAAATCATGGAGCGAAGCCTGCCATTCGTTTTGTACTATTGAAGTCACCCCTTTGAATTCTATTAATGTTCCTACTACTCCTCCTTTGTCTACTGTTATACCCCCTCAGTACTTATTTCTCAAGACTGTCTTCGATAAAAGGGAGGCTGACAAATTACTGCCTCACAGACCCTACGATTGTGCTATTGATTTATTGCCTGGCACTATACCTCCAAAGTGCAAGGTGTACCCTTTATCTGTTCAAGAAAACCGTGTCATGGAGGAGTATATTAAGGAATCACTAGAAAAGGGATTTATTAGGAGATCCTCTTCTCCGGCTGGAGCGGGGTTCTTCTTTGTATCAAAGAAAGACGGTGATTGAAGACCGTGTATCGATTATAGAGGTCTAAATAAAATCACCATAAAAAATGCGTACCCTATACCTTTAATCACGGAATTATTTGACAGGCTCAAATATGCTACTGTATTCACTAAATTGGATCTTAGAGGTGCATACAATTTAATACGTATTAAGAAAGACCACGAATGGAAGACGGCATTCAACACTAGATCTGGCCATTACGAGTATACTGTTATGCCATTTGGTCTATGTAATGCCCCAGCAGTATTTCACGAATTTGTTAATGACGTCTTAAGAGACTTTATTCACACATTTGTAATTGTGTACTTGGATGAGATATTAATATATTCTACAGATTTACACACTCATCACAGACATGTTACAACAGTTCTGAAGACCCTTCTTGCTAATGGTCTTTATTAAACAAACAATACAAAGTATTCACCCGTAACAATTATGTGGAACAAGACACACAAACAGTATTTATAATGAAATACCTAAATGATTCTCAGCTGTAGAAAAATAGGACTCCTCCCAGTCCTCACTGTACAATATATAAAAACAAAATCTACAGAAAAGAGAATAAAAACTCATAGAGTAGTATAGCCAATATACATATATACGCCAATATTACAGGTTACACTCAAAAAAATAGCTTGATAGTAGGCGTATCTCAATAGTGTAAGATGATATGAGGTCCCCAACACGAGAGCATGGGCATGTAGGAGGAAAAATAAAAAGAAACCACAAATAAGTGCAGATGGTAAAAAACTTTTTTTCCCTTGCGCTGTTATAAATTGCACTTACAGAAATTTAGTGATATATAGGCATATCACAAAATGTATTCCTCAACCATCCTCCTTCAATTGTATCAATGAGAAGATGAAGAATATAGGAAATATGCTTTTAAGCTTGCAATCTATTTATTAAAGTCAAAAAAACAAACAGTAAAAAAGTAAAATAAATACACTCTCACTACAACAGCCCAACCCTACGCGTTTCGTCCGTCTCAACCGGACTTCCTCAGGGGTAATCGCTTCAGGAATCTCCCGTGCAGTGTGACCCTTCCTTCCTCCGGCGTTGTTTTAAATCACCGGGTGAGGCTCCCGCCTTCCCCAAACGCCTATCGCCAGCGGGGGAGTCAGCTGTATTTCATCCATGTGACAAGCGTTCCAAGCCTCGTTTTCATGTGCCGTCCTTCCTTCTGCGCATGTGCACAGAACGGCATATTATTTTCATCACCGGGAGATTAAACATGAAGCTAAGTGCACCGTGTAGAGTCCTCATATCACATTTTGTAATGTCCCAACGTAGTAGATCCAAAGGAACAGAACACACATAAATAGAAAAAATATGTGTTACACATATTGAGTAGCTACTAGCACGAAAAGCACATCGTACTTCCACTGTCCCAAATAAATAATGTCTGAAACAAACACCCAAGTGACTTCAAAGAAATAAATAAATTAATTAGTACACAACTTCATATCACATAATGAATATCAGAACTCATACAAATATAATTCAAATGTATTCTAAAAGACCACCCAAAAGTCTTGGTTAAAATCTTAAAGGAGACCTCAGCAAATTGATCTGAAACGGTATACTCCAAAAAAACTTCTTTATAAAAAGAGACCCTAAAAACGTCACAAAATATATAAAAGAATAAAAAGGAATAAAATATAATATAATATATAGAGCCTACAAAAAACTATTTCAAGAAACACACCAAATCAAAGTCCACGTTCAAACCTCGAGGTTGCATGGTCTTTAACTTATGTATCCAGAAGCCTTCTCTTTTTCTTAATTTCAGCACAAGATCACCTCCTCTCTCGTCTAAATGTACTTGCTCAATTGCTACAAAGTTTATATTATTTCTGAAGAAGGGGCATTTATTACAATGTTCTGGAACTGAATGTGTGACAACTTTTTTGCGTATGTTGTTATAGTGTTCAAGGCACCTCACTTTAGCTTTTCTTCCGGTCCTGCCCACATATTGTGCACCACAGCCACAAGTGATAAGGTACACAACATGTGTGGAGGAACACGAAATTCTACCTTTAATCTTAACCCCTTAAGGACACATGACGTGTGTGACATGTCATGATTCCCTTTTATTCCAGAAGTTTGGTCCTTAAGGGGTTAAACACTTCCCCGGTCTGGGTACTCTTAAATTCACCAACAGATGTACAAGTATGCCTACACGCTTTACAATTCCCACAGGTATAAAAACCTGTGCGGAATTTATTATTCTCCATCGTCTTGCGAAAAGTACTCGGAGCCAAGATATTTTTGAGATTGTTCCCTCTCTTAAAAATCATTTTGGGATTAGTGGGGATTTTCATTTTGAGAAAATCATCCTCTAAGAGTAAAGACTAATGTTTTTTTACAATTCTTTGAATGTCAAAGGCTTTGGAATTATATTGTGTGTTGAAAGCAAATTCATAACCTGCATTACTTCTAATGCAGTTATTCTCTTTCAAAAGGCTTTCTCTCTCCTTTTGTCCAATTCTGTCAATCTCTCCATCCAAAAAATCTTTGGAATAACCCTTTTCTAAAAATCTATCTTTAAGTATTCCACTTTGAACAAAAAACATCTCCTTATCTGTGCAGTTCCTCCGAATACGATTAAACTGACTCTTAGGCACTCCCGTCAGCCATTTCGGGTGATGGCTACTATTTCTCTCTATGTAGCTATTTGTGTCTGTTTTTTTAAAAAAAGTTTTAGTTTTAATTAAGTTATTTTCCACATAGAGAGTAAGATCAAGAAAATCAATTTGATGTTTATTAAAACTAGGGGTAAATTTAAGAGATAGATCATTGTTATTAATAAAACTAAAAAAATTAAACAGAGTTGCCTCAGGACCTTTCCAAATAATTAAAATGTCATCAATGTACCTCTTCCAGAGCACCAAGTCCGCGCCAAACGGGTTGTTGTTCCAAATATTGGATCTTTCCCAACCATCCATAAAAATATTCGCATAGCTTGGCGCGAACTTGGTGCCCATGGTAGTACCATTGATCTGAAGATAAAAATTCTCATTAAAAATAAAAAAATTATGGTTAAGAACAAAGTCAATAGACCTTAGTAAAAAATCACTAAAATCCGGCTCTAATTCATCATCTCTTTCCAGATTGAGTTTAACCGCCTCCAAACCTCTTACATGCTCTATAACTGTGTAGAGAGAGGTGACATCTAGGGTTACCCACATGAAGTCTTCCTGCCATTCAACTTCTTTTAGATTCTGTATAAGGTGCTTGGTGTCTTTTAAATAAGACTTCGCATTCTGTGCGTATTTCTGTAGGAAAAAGTCTACAAATTCTGATAGTCTAGAGGTTAATGAGTCAATACCACTAATTATCGGTCTTCCTGGTGGTTTCTCCTTACACTTATGAATCTTTGGTAAGAAGTAAAATGTGGATATTCTCGGAGACTCTAAAAATAGAAACTTAAAAACATTGTCATCTATTATTTCTTCCCGTTTGGCTCTATTTAGGAGATCCTCTAATTCTTTATTATATTGTATCATCGGGTTACTCCTAAGTTTAAGGTAAGTTGTATGGTCATTTAATAGTCTGTATGATTCATTAAGATAATAATCTACGGACATAACAACTACTCCTCCGCCCTTATCCGCATTTTTTATTATAATGTCTTTTCTTTCTTTTAAATTCTTTAAAACAATGGATTCAGTTTTATTCAAGTTATTCCATTTCGCATTCTTATGTTGTCCTTTACACATTGCCTCAAAGTCTTTATTGAGCATTTTCTGAAAGGCCTCTATTTGCGAGCCCTTATCATTTGGAAAAAAGGTTGACTTGGGTCTAAATTTCTTTTTGAACCCTGAGTGATCTAATTGTTGTTCATTCTGGAATCCTTCCTTTTCTTTTCTGATAAAAAACCTTTTCAGGCATAGTTTTCTTATAAACTTTTGGGTGTCGATATAAAGTTGGAACGAATTAGGAGGTTCGCTCGGGGCAAACTTCAGACCTTTACTTAAAAGGGAATATTCTTGATAAGTGAGCGGACAATCAGAAATATTAAATACTCCCCAATCTTCCGCATTTACACCTCCCCTGTGCCACTCATCCTCCTCCTTTTTCCCGTAATGCTTGGACTTTCTAACGGGGCAAATCTGTTCTTGAGGTGGAGTGTCTGTGATCTGGGTTGAAAAAACTCCGTAATCTCCCCTCTTTTTGGGTCTCGCCCCTTCTCTAAAAAATCCCTTTTATTTTTATTGTTACGTTCAATTGAAGTGGTACCTTCATTATAATTAATATTTCTATTAGTTTTCCAAAAAAAGTTGTCACACATTCAGTTCCAGAACATTGTAATAAATGCCCCTTCTTCAGAAATAATATAAACTTTGTAGCAATTGAGCAAGTACATTTAGACGAGAGAGGAGGTGATCTTGTGCTGAAATTAAGAAAAAGAAAAGGCTTCTGGATACATAAGTTAAAGACCATGCAACCTCGAGGTTTGAACGTGGACTTTGATTTGGTGTGTTTCTTGAAATAGTTTTTTGTAGGCTCTATATATTATATTATATTTTATTCCTTTTTATTCTTTTATATATTTTGTGACGTTTTTAGGGTCTCTTTTTATAAAGAAGTTTTTTTTGAGTATACCGTTTCAGATCAATTTGCTGAGGTCTCCTTTAAGATTTTAACCAAGACTTTTGGGTGGTCTTTTAGAATACATTTGAATTATATTTGTATGAGTTCTGATATTCATTATGTGATATGAAGTTGTGTACTAATTAATTTATTTATTTCTTTGAAGTCACTTGGGTGTTTGTTTCAGACATTATTTATTTGGGACAGTGGAAGTACGATATGCTTTTCGTGCTAGTAGCTACTCAATATGTGTAACACATATTTTTTCTATTTATGTGTGTTCTGTTCCTTTGGATCTACTACGTTGGGACATTACAAAATGTGATATGAGGACTCTACACGGTGCACTTAGCTTCATGTTTAATCTCCCGGTGATGAAAATAATATGCCGTTCTGTGCACATGCGCAGAAGGAAGGACGGCACATGAAAACGAGGCTTGGAACGCTTGTCACATGGATGAAATACAGCTGACTCCCCCGCTGGCGATAGGCGTTTGGGGAAGGCGGGAGCCTCACCCGGTGATTTAAAACGACGCCGGAGGAAGGAAGGGTCACACTGCACGGGAGATTCCTGAAGCGATTACCCCTGAGGAAGTCCGGTTGAGACGGACGAAACGCGTAGGGTTGGGCTGTTGTAGTGAGAGTGTATTTATTTTACTTTTTTACTGTTTGTTTTTTTGACTTTAATAAATAGATTTCAAGCTTAAAAGCATATTTCCTATATTCTTCATCTTCTCATTGATACAATTGAAGGAGGATGGTTGAGGAATACATTTTGTGATATGCCTATATATCACTAAATTTCTGTAAGTGCAATTTATAACAGCGCAAGGGAAAAAAAGTTTTTTACCATCTGCACTTATTTGTGGTTTCTTTTTATTTTTCCTCCTACATGCCCATGCTCTCGTGTTGGGGACCTCATATCATCTTACACTATTGAGATACGCCTACTATCAAGCTATTTTTGTGAGTGTAACCTGTAATATTGGCGTATATATATATATTGGCTATACTACTCTATGAGTTTTTATTCTCTTTTCTGTAGATTTTGTTTTTATATAATGGTCTTTATTGTAAACTGGAAAAATGTCTATTTGACCAATCCGAAGTCCAGTTTTTGGGGTATTTGATTTCCGCTAAAGGTTTTCGTATGGATCCCCAGAAGCTTTCTGCTGTCATAGAATGGCCTCTACCACAAGGTTTGAAAGCCATTCAGCGTTTTCTTGGTTTCTATAACTATTATAGATGCTTTATTAAAGGTTTTTCCTCTATTGTAGCGCCTATAACCCGTATGACAAAAAAGGATGGCAATACTTGTGTCTGGTCTCCCGAGGCACTTCAGGCTTTTGAATTTCTTAAGACTACGTTCGCCTCTGCACCTATTTTACAGCATCCTGTCCCCTCACTGCCCTATATTCTTGAAGTTGATGCTTCCGATATCGGGGTAGGTGCTGTCTTATCCCAAAGAGAGTCGCCTGAAAAGCCATTGCATCCTTGTGGCTTCTTTTCCAAACAAATGTCCAAAGCAGAAAATAATTATGATGTGGGTAATCACGAGCTCCTTGCTATTATTTTAGCACTTAAAGAATGGAGACATTTGTTAGAAGGAACTAAGGATCCCATCCTCATATTTAATGATCACAAGAACCTATCCTACCTTAGTGAGGCTAAAAGATTGTCTTCTAGGCAGGCTAGGTGGTCACTGTTTTTGTCTCATTTCAATTATATTATCACCTATAGGCCAGGTGATCGCAACACTAAAGCAGACGCTCTGTCCAGACAGTTCGAAACTGCCGACAAACAGGAGATTGATGTTACTCCTGTCATTCCCCCAGACAGGATAATAGCTACTACTATTTTGTCTATTTCCGCGTTCCTCTTGCAGGCCATACAAGCGAAACAAAGCATGGCACCTAGCGAGAGGCCTACTGATAAACTATTCGTTGATGTTCCCGAGAGACGGGATATTCTGTAGTTGTATCATGACACTAAGACTGCTGGACATCCTGGCATTTCCAAAACGGTGTCAGCTGTTTCTCTGTATTTTTGGTGGGATTCCTTACGCAAGGATGTCACTGACTATATAGGTGCTTCTACTACTTGTGCCTGTATGAAATCTTCTCGTAGAGTTCCTTGTGGGCTGTTGCATCCGTTACCCATTCCCGAGAGACCTTGGTCTAACCTGTCCATGGATTTTATTGTTGAATTACCCCCTTCGAATGGTAACACAGTTATCCTAATGATAGTAGATCGGTTTTCCAAGATGGCTCACTTTGTGTCTCTTCGCAAGCTGCCCACGTCTAGAGAACTGGCACTTATCTTCGCTAGAGAGGTGTTTCGGTTGCATGGCATTCCCGTATCTATTGTGTCCGATAGGGGTAGCCAATTTATTTCCAGGTTCTGGAAAGCCTTTTGTTCGGAAATGGGTATTACTCTCTCATTTTCTTCCCCATACCACCCCCAGTCTAATTGAGCTGCTGAACGTGCCAATCAATCTCTGGAGCAGTACCTTCGTTGTTTCATATCCCACCATCAGAACAATTGGTCTGACCTTCTTCCTTGGGCTGAGTTTGCTCGGAATAACGCTACTCATGATTCTTCCGGCAAAAGTCCTTTTTACGTTGTCTATGGCCAGCATCCCGTTGTTCTTCCGGCTGCTTTCTCCTCACAGGGCATGCCAGTTCTGGATGAGCATTTGGCTGGTTTGCGTAACACTTGGGAGCAGGATCAGCGTTCTTTGGTGGATTCCGTTGCTCGCCAGAAGGTGCAGGCTGACAAGCATTGCAGGGCGGCTCCTTCTTATGTCGTGGGGGACAAGGTTTTGCTTTCCACGCGAAATATTCGCCTCCGGGTGCCTTCTATGAAATTGGCTCCCCGCTTTATTGGTCCTTATCGTATTCTGCATAAGGTTAATCTTGTTTAATATGCCTTGGGTCTTCCTAAGAATCTGTGTATTCCTAATGTCTTTCACACTTCGTTGTTGAAGCCTTACGTACGCAACCGGTATACCCGGCATACTCCTCCTCCCCCTCCTGTCTCTGTGGAGGGTCATGAGGAGTTTGAAGTTTCTGCCGTTCTTGACTCTCGTTTCCTTAGAGGTCGACTTCAGTACCTGGTGCATTGGAAGGGCTATGGGCCTGAGGAGTACAGTTGGATTTCCGCTGACGCTGTTCACGCTCCTCGCCTTGTGCGTTCTTTCCATTCTCGTTGTCCTGCCAGGCCTGGCCCTTCCCTGCCCGGAGGGTGTGTCCTCAGGGGGGGTACTGTAGCGGTACTTAGCCTTTCCAGGGGCCGGCCGGGGTCCTCTGTTCAAGCCGCACGCAGTCCTGCGGCTCATCCGACGGCTGCAACAGGAGGGCGGGCAGTGACCGCGAGAAGCGGTCACGTGCCCCGCCTGACTCTAAGAGCATGCAGCGGGTCTCGGGCACGCTCTTAAAGGGACAGTGGGAGCCTAAATTGGCAAAGGCCTCCCATTGGTCCCTGTCATGCCACACTCCCCATACACTTACCTTTTGGGGGCGTGGATGTGACAGGGACCAATCAAAATAGATGTTAAGGCATATATACTCACCTTTTTCCCTTAGTTCGTTGCCCTATCGTAATTTCTGTTACAGTTCCCTTTAGCGCTTGTTGTGTTCAATTGTGTTCCTTCGTACTTGACCTTGGCTTTGTTTCTGACTACGTTATCTCTTTATCCTTATCTGTTCTGTTTGCCGGCTTGCTGTTTACTGTGTACTAGACCCCGGCTAGTCCTAGTTTATGCTGTCTCTTTGTGCCCTTGACTTCGGATCGCTCCTGACTCTGTACGCCTCTCATATACGTCGAGTCCGGCCATTCTAAGGTCCGGTAGACGTATCTCCCCTCTGTGTTGTCTTCTGTTGAGTTGAATCCTGTGTGTTGGGGTATATTTTCGTTACAATGTGTCCTTAAGGGGTTAAACATTTAGTAAATCATACAAAGAAATTCAGCCCTTAATTTATATCTAGAAAAATACACATGGTAGAAGACCCAGGTGTCAAAAGTGTCAAAACTATTTCATACCTGTTAAGAGTCAACCATAGTGAAAGTCTATATAACAAAAAGGGGCCAGTCCTATAAGCGAGTCAGTCCTATAAGGGACACAAAAAAAACAAAAAAAAAAACCGAAAAACAATAATGGTGGTATCATTTAACTCAACATGAATTATATGGATATTATTGCACTCACAAAAATCTGAATATACAGAAGGGGGCCTGCCCAACGCATTCTGCCACTAACAGCACCTTTCTAAGGTGAGCCTTGATATACAATTCCCATAAGCATTAGAAGCTCAGCAATCACAAAATAAACAGTAACTGGGTGCCCTAAGCAAACCCATCTTTTTAAATCCCTCTCCTATGTTCCCATAGGTTTGGGTTGTGAATCCCTAACCAATCGTTGCACACCTGGAAATTACAGGTTTGTAGTGTTCCCTCCAATGTGGAAGAAAACCTTACATTCCACTTCAAGAAACACTATAGTTTTAGGAATACAAACCTGTGTTCCTAATGCTATAGTATCCATGCCTCTGCTTAGTTTCGGGGCCCCCTTCCTGTCGCGAACGTAAGCTATTGGCCCAGCCGAGACAGTGGGGAGAGTGTAGAAGTGAAAGAGTTTATGACACCAGATCCTTGATTACCTGTTGCTAGTCCCAGCAACTATTACATTAACCCCTGCAATGCCTTCTACAATAACACCCTAGTACACAATTTGCTACCACCACCAAGACTTTATATCCGGGCGTCTTCGGTTACCCCACACACAGTAGAATTATAGTATCATAAACTTACTTTACCGATCAGACATATATAATTAACCCTTTTGGTAACGTGTTTACTTGAGCTTTCCTCAGAAGCGTGAGCTCATAGAGAATAAAGACACAAGCTGATTAAATAAACATTTAATCTGACACAAAGGATTCACAGTGCTGTGTACAAAAATACAGAAACAAATGACATACCGAAACACAGATAACAAATTGCAAAACAGCCCATGAAATAAAACAGGAGAAAACACAAGAAATCCTTACATATATTTACTGATTATATATAAGTCTTGTGGGAGGTTCAGATGTTAAAGTTCTCCAAGCAGTTGTTAAAAATAAATCTCTCTTTGGATAATCCATTGTTCTCATTATATAGCTCAAACTGCTTGTTTCTAAGTGGCCAGACCCCTTGGTGGATCAGAGGGGTTTGGCCTGGCAGTTTGCTGTCCACTCCATCAAACCTGTCCAGGGCACTAGTGTGGATTAACCTGAAAACACAATAGGCTTCCCAGAATTAGCCATTTATAGTTTACTTCTGTTATTATGTTATCATCATATTCCTCCAATTCTTTTGAGTTTTTAGAGATCAAACATGCTAACTTTAACTCCATGGAAAGTGTCCATTCTAGGAAAAATATTTAGTTATATATTTTTTTCTTATTTTCGAACAATGCTTGTAAATTAACTTTAATTACTTGGAGTCCATGTTTGTGTTGTTTACGTTTTGCTGTTATTGGGAGATATAGCACTGATGTAGATTAATTTAGAAATAAACAAATATGTTTAAATGTCTATCTGTTCCTGTCCAAATCTGAGATGATTAAATTGCGTATACGCAGAAGTAAGCTCACACTGACACATGGAGTTCAGGTTAAAAGCACTTCAGAAAATTTAATGCAATCTGGTTGGAAAACAGTTATGCAGGCCTTTTTAAATGCAAAATGACATCATCATAAAATCAAGATAAGAAGTGAGGAAACATTGTCAATTGGCTAAGAGAAGAAGTGGTTAGTTAAATGCCCTCCCTGTTGGGTGTTACGTCTTACATCATATCTGACGTCATAAAGTTCTCCTCCAGATTTCAGCGCCATCTTGCTAGCACGAGGAGTTCTTTCGATGGGAGGGGGCATTTTGGCAGCTATCCATAAAGAGTAGCTGGTACCTTTAGTCTTTCAAGGTTAGTATCCTCAGTATTCTCAAGGCCTCTTTGGCAATTATACACTCTATCAATACTATCTGCTACAGTGTGTTCTTTGAATCAGAAGATTCTAGCATTTTCTGCTGACATGCTGTTTCTACGAACAAAGGAATCTTGTAAAGTTTAAACTACGAGGCATGAGAGCTGAATATGAGAATATAGTATTAAAGGGGCCCAGTAAGGATTATATAGTTTATAAGGGGCCTAATAATGGATATAAGTTATAAGGGGTTAATAATTCTACAACAGTCCCCCCTATAGAGTGTTAATTGCTAAAAAAAAAAAGGATAAACTTTATTGGTTAGTTTCAGAAGACAGGTTAGCCCAAAGGCACAAAACCCTATGAAGTAACGATTCTTAAAGTCTTCTTAGTTCTTCAGAGGGACATCATGAATAGACAAGCTTACATTACCATATGGACCTGTGTTATCTGGAATATAGGCACGACAAGTCATGGTGACAGGTAAACGTTGTTGGTTGCAATAGATATAATAAATGCAAATCAAAATATTATTATTATTATTATTAGGTACCCCCCTTGGCACACCTATGGCATCAATATATATATATATGTGTCAAACTTTCCCTTTAGAGGGGTGCTCCTCTTTATGTTCTGAAGCATGAATGTGGTGTGTCAAGAGTACCTTGTCATGTATTATGTGTATGGACATAATAACCTTGGCTAGGGCGCATTTGCTTATGCATTGTAGTATTAAACCTGTCCCACGCTACATCAGCGTAGGTGGACTCGGATCATTTAGTCAATATTAATATCACCACAAACTCAGGATGGGCAAATAATCCTGAGGGAGCTTGGCGTTTGGATCTCTTTAGCTTCACGAGGTCTCCTTTTGGGGTCCTCGGCTTTCCATCGATGGCAGGTGGTCAGGCATTATTATGGCCATCAAACACCTACTTGCTGGTATCTTTTTATTTAACAAGTCATTTTTTTCTTTAGAGTCAAAAGTGTGTCAAAATCAACAAATGTTACTTCTCATGTTGCAGAGAGAGAGAGTCTTGAATCTGGAACAATGAATCAACTGAGTGATCTCTGCAACTTTCACAATGCACTACTGGGTATATGGTCTTGGTTGTCACATTGATGACCGGCTAGGCTTCTGGCCATCCTGACAAAATGTCTATGATAACTAGTGCATATTTGACCCAGTAGCTCTTTGTCACCTGGATTCTTGAAAGGGATATTGAGAGTTAGCTAGGTGCTTAGGAGTATTTTAGAGATCAAAGAGTTCATGAGGGTCTTGGATAGGTATAAAGTTCCATGGGCTCACTGCCCAGTACATGTTTTTTTTTTTTTTTTTGGGTAAACAGAGCTTGAGAGTGTTGGAGTACAGCCCGTCTTCAAGGGTTGCCCCTTTCTGTTTTTCCAGCTTTATATTTCTTCAGGGTCAGCAGCTGCTTGTCATTCTTTCAGAAGCTTGAGATCTGTAGGTAGGATCTACATGGTGAGTATAGAAGTTTCTTTAGCGGACACCCTTCTGTCCACTTCCCTTGGTGCACTTGTGGCTTGGTTGGCAGCTTTTGGGCAGCTGAGTGGTGCTTCTTATCTACCAGATTGATCCAAAATAATGTGCTGCACCCAGGGCATATCTTGAGTCAGTGTAGATATTGGCATGTCTTCCTTCAGGCATTTTGTATGCCACTGAGAAGGCTGTCAATCAGCGTCTTGAGCAGATGTGGGTGAGGAAAGTGAAGATGCTTGACGTACCTGATCTTCTGTAGCAACAGCAAATCCAGTATGGTACCTTTCCTCATTATCCACAAACAGAGTGGAGTCAGGATCTGGTAAGGCTACTGCATGCTCTGTTGAAAGGTGTCTTGTTTCTTCTTTCGTCTGTTCAAAGCAACCATGAGGAGCAGTAGAAGAGGTTTCCTCACCTATTTCTGTGTGAGATTGGGGGGTATTTGTCTTTCTATTCACAGTTCTCTTGCTGACCCCCCTCTGTAGAGATTTGTAAATTGAATGTTCATGTTTTGTTCTCAGCCCCCTCCCTTACTTCCATGGGAATCTGGGTCAGGGCCGCACTATTTCCTTGAGAGTGCCCAAAACAGTTCTTTCAGTGTGGTATTCCCCCCTGGGAAGTGGCGGAAGAGTGGCCAGAGCAACTTTTCTTCAAAATATAATGTTGTCAGGTAGAGGCAGAGTTGTCTATGAGCGGAGGAAATTGGTAAGGAATAAGAAGGGAGGAAGCATATAAAGGATATAGATATGGTGGTGGGGAGATGGAAGAATGAGTAGCGGATAGAGTGAGAGGGAAGAAGGTGGAGTAGGAGGAGGAGAAGGAGGAGTAGAGGAGAAGTAGGAGGAGAGAGGAGAAGGTGGAGTGGAAGGAGAAAGTGGAGTAGAGGGAGGAGTAGGAGGAGGAGTAGAGGGGAAGTAGGAGGAGAGAGGAGAAGGTGGAGTCAGGGGCGTACCTAGAGCATTTGGCACCCGGGGCGGACCCTGAGTGTGGCACCCCCCCCCCCATAATAAAAATGTAAGAAAACACCCACAATTTTTTGCTTTCCTATTGACTGTTTGAATGTGCGCGCACCTCTTGCCGCGCATGTGCATTCGGCTCCACTCGGGAGCTGACATCGGCGGGGGAGAAGAGGTCACCCCTTAAAACCCATTCAGCCACTTACCTTTCTCCAACGTCGGGCTCCCTCCCTCCCCCTGCCGACGTTAGATCCGAATGCGCATGCGCGGCAAGTGCATTCAAACTGCCCATAGGAAAGCATTACTCAATGCTTTCCTATGGACGTCCAGCGTCTTCTCACGGTAAGTTTTACAGTGAGAATTGCGGAAGCGCTTCTAGCGGCTGTCAGTGAGACAGCCACTAGAGGCTGGATTAACCCTCAGTGAAACATATGTTTTCAGCTGCAGGGTTAAAACTAGAGGGACCTGGCACCCATACCACTTTATTGAGCGGATCCTTAGAAATAGCATAGGAAAGGGATTTGAGTTCAAAAGATGTAGCGGCTAGGGCAGAGGTTTTGTAGAAGGGGGCCAGGGCAGGGGTTTTGTATAAATGCGATATTTTTGTAGAAGGGGGAAGACAAGTGCTTTTGTAGAAAGGGGCTGGTGAGAAACTTCTAGAAAACTCCTTCCCTGCCCCTTTCTACAAAGCCCCTGGTCTCGCCCCTTCTAGAAAACCCCTGCCCTTCGCCCTTCATATAAAAACCCTGCACACTAATCACATAAATTTCATACACTCCGTACACATAAAAACCCTGCACCCCGATCACATAAATTTCATACACTCCCTACACATAAAAAACCCTGCACACCCCCTTAATAAAAAACAAAAATCTGCAGTGCACATCCTCCCTTAATAAATAAAATACTGCAACCCCCTTAATAAAAAAAACAACCTGCACCCCCCTTTAATTAAACATACCCCCTCTAAATAAACTTCCCCCGTGCTGCACCCCCTTTAATTAATCCACATCCCCTTTAATTAATCCACAACCCCTCTTTAATTAATCCACCCCCTCTAATTAATCCACCCCCCTCTAATTAATCCACCCCCTCTAATTAATCCACCCCCTCTAATTAATGCACCCCCCTCTAATTAATGCACCCCCCCTCTAATTAATGCACCCCCCCTCTAATTAATGCACCCCCCTCTAATTAATACACCCCCCTCTAATTAATACACCCCCCTCTAATTAATACACCCCCCTCTAATTAATACACCCCCCTCTAATTAATACACCCCCCTTTAATTAATACACCCCCCTTTAATTAATCCACCCCCCTTAATTAATCCACCCCCTCTAATTAATCCACCCCCTCTAATTAATCCACCCCCCTCTAATTAATCCACCCCCCTCTAATTAATCCACCCCCCTCTAATTAATACACCCCCCTCTAATTAATACACCCCCCTCTAATTAATCCACCCCCTCTAATTAATCCACCCCCTCTAATTAATCCACCCCCTCTAATTAATCCACCCCCTCTAATTAATACACCCCTCTAATTAATACACCCCCTCTAATTAATACACCCCCCTCTAATTAATACACCCCCTCTAATTAATACACCCCCTCTAATTAATACACCCCTCTAATTAATCTACCCCCTCTAATTAATACACCCCCCTCTAATTAATACACCCCCCCTTTAATTAATCCACCCCCCTCTAATTAATACACCCCCCTTTAATGAATCCACCCCCCCCTCTAATTAATACACCCCCCCTTTAATGAATCCACCCCCCCCCTCTAATTAATACACCCCCCCCTTTAATTAATTCAGCCCCAGACATAAAATAACTACTTTATACTTACATTTTGATGATGCCTTGCTTGCCCGCCGAATCCGACCACTGGGTGCCTCACCGCCCGGAAATGGATCCTTCCGCTGAAGATCCGTGAAGGCGGACTGACGGCGTTGCGCACGTCGTCATCACGTTGCGCGACGCCGCGGCCCGCAACGCTCCTCCCTCTCCTCCTCATAAAGAAGGAAGTCCCGCCGGTGTTTGGCCGCAAAGGTGCTGCGGCTGTGCGCAGCGTAATGATGGGGGGTGACACATGACACTGGAAGTCATGGCACCCCCCTAGTCAGTGGCACCCGGGGCGGGCCGCCCCCCCCGCCCCCCCCTTAGTACGCCACTGGGTGGAGTAGAGGGAGGAGTAGGAGGAGAAAGTGGAGTAGAGGGAGGGGCAGTAGGGGAAAGTGGGGGAATAAGCGGGGGTGGGCAGGTAAGGGAGCAGACAGGTGATGTAGCAATGGAGGAGACATCAGAAATCAAGACTAGATAGAAATGCAATGGAGGCTGCAAATAGCCCATGTACAACAACTATTAACTGGCCCTATGCTTTCCCTAGAGAAAAATAATAAAAGGCTAACATGCTCATCTTGTCTCCACAAGCCTCGAACGTTTCACTCCCATGGGTGGCCCATGATGGCTTGCCCACCACTTCTCCACACGGGGTCTTGTGCCCGCGGAAACAGACGCTATCCCTGACTCTCGTTCTTAATTTAATAATTTATATCTAACATCTCAAAATGTAATTCCTACTTATATCACAAATATACATTATCACAATTTTTATGTCTCGCAAATGGGATAAAATTTATTCTACTCTTCACTGATAATGTATCTTTAAAACATACGAAATAGACAAATAACATTGTCTTCTGGAAAATAAATGGAAAAGATAATGGAGATTTTGTTAAGCTTATAAATGGCTATACATTAATTCACATTTCTTGTTCTCCAGTTTCTGGCTGTTAATGACAATGTACAATGTAATAGAGCAGCAGGGAATGCTAGCAGAATGCTTGGTTGCATAGGGAGAGGTATTAGCAGTAGGAAGAGGGAAGTGCAGAGTACTGGATACAGTACTGGAGACCATATCTTCAGAAGGATATGGATACCTTAGAGAGAGTTCAAAGAAGGGCTATTAAACTGGTTCATGGATTGCAGGGTAAAATTCACCAGGAAAGGTGAAAGGATCTTGACAGGTATAGCTTGGTGAAAAGATGATAAAAGCATTTTAAATACATAAAGGGAAACAACACAGTAAAAGTGGAGACTATATTTAAAAGAAGGAAAACTACCATAACAAGAGGACATAGTCTCAAAAATAGAGGGACAAAGGTTTAAAAATGATATCAGGAAGCATTACATTACTGAGAGGGTAGTGGATACATGGAATAGCCTTCCAACTGTAGTGGTAGAGGTTAACTCAGTAGAAGTGTTTAAGCATGCGTGGGATAGGCATAAGGCTAAGCACTTGCTGCTAGTAACAGATCTAGAATTAATATACTATAATGCCCAAAGTCTCAATTCCTATGCATATGCAATAATAAAATATCTGGGCTTACAACAAAAAATTATGTTAGTCAGTCTTTTAATCTGGAGGCAAACATTATCCAGTAAAAACATTTTGAAACCAATCCCTAATTGTATTACCATTTGTTCAAGAAATCTTGGTTTATTAGAACTTTCTTTTAGTAAATGTTCTTTAAGATAACCCCTCTTCCATCATGTTATCAAATTTTTTTTTTTTTAATACAAAGTTAAAACACACTTGTTCACAGACACTTTCCTGATATAGGGAAACTAATAGTAGGATTCACGATATATATATATATGGGCGGATATGACCTCACTAAGGGCAGAGTGAGGGCAGGAGCCAGGACTGACGTGTCTCTTTGTGTCTCTTTAAGGACAACCTTCTTTTGTTCTAGGGGCCATTTTCTTTTAGGGCATTTCAGCTGACAAATGAAAGCATTATACATTTAACAGCCCGTGAAGTTTTGAAATAACATGGTGCAAAAAAATAAATAAATAAATAAATAAATAAATTAAATAAATAAACTCACGGAATGCAAACAATATACCTACAGCCATTAATCACTTTTCCTCTTCACAATCTAGCTTAACAACTTTGCATATTCCCTCTATCCACATTGCATAGTAATGCAACAAATCACACTTGCCTTTACATTTTTAACTCGTCCAAATAATTCTCTATTCCTGCATCAGATTCACTTTCCTAACCTTCGTAATCAACACTGAGCTACATCCCTGGAGAAAATACTTTGCACCAGGAAAGGAAATACAGCCTCAGAAAGGTGGAATGTATTCTTGTGAGCTAGTCTCCCACACGATCCTATCAACTTCAATCACAAAACACAAAATATATATATATATATATATACATATAAAGCGCTACGGAATCTGTTGGCGTCATATAAATGGCACAACTTCTATTAAAATAACAAAATACACAACTAGAATATTTTCTAGCAAAAATTCCATTGCTAAATCTTATCATTAGTTTCTGAATAATTTTACTGAACGCAGAACTGAAAAACCAGGAATGTCACCCCTCCCTCTCCCCCCTTGCGTCTCACAGAAGGCAAGGAGGGAGGGGTGAGGAGAGAGCCAGCATGAAGTTTTTTAACCATGTCAGCGCTGGAAGGACAGTTACGTTACAATTATTGCAAGCAAAGAGACACAAAAAAAAACACAACATTTAGACAATACACCTAGGGTACCCATACTTATAGTAATAATTGAAATAATCCCTGATCCAGTCAGGTCAATCACAATATAGTAATACTCTCAGTGGAACTCAATACAAAACCCCCACCCTCTACCAGGGTAACGGCTAACACAAAATACAAAAACAATGATTATAATATACATATATTCTTAACCCTTTGTGATCTAGTTCTTCCTCAGCCCAATCTTCCTGCTGAATTCTAGCTGCAATCTACCACATGAAGGCACAGCAATTTTACACACTTTAGCAATCTTTTCAACTAGATCACACGCGCTAGCCATCCCTTATTGGGCTTTCCTAACCCTGTTTCATTCCCCTCCTATACAGGCATCCCAGATATAGGGGAAAGAAGATTTTAAACAGTGTCTACAATGGTGGACTGACACTCGAGAGGGGTCCCCCCCAAGTGCGTCTTCCCAAAACGTAGACTAGTCACTAATTGGAGCGAGGTGAGAAGTGTGTGACCAATCACTTCTCTCACAATAGAAATAGGAGAGGATAGAATAATAATATAGGAAGTATAGAAAAGGGAAAAGGCAAGGAAAAATCCTTGGAGACAGACACAGGAGTTTAAATAACTCCTAATTACACAAACAAAACAACAGTACAATTTTGAAATACAGTGCATGCATCACAGTTCAAATAAAATCAACAGTAATTCCTTTCCTTTACTCGTGTGCTTACTCCAAAGTCACCTCCCTCAATCCCGTAGTATCTTACTACCAGCGGCCAAGGATAACAGCTAACACCGGTCCGAAATCCATATGCCTCCCTCGTCACAGCAGCCCACTAATAGTGTCTGCGCTACCCTCACTCTTGTAGTGCCCCTATAAAAACCCACTTTATAAGTCTCACTACTCCGTGGTGATGAAGACAGCAATGCCTGCCCGAATTCACACACACCACAAAATAAAAATTGGAATGGCTCCAGCTCAGCGCTCAAAGCTGGAGGGTACCACCACTCTGCAAGCAGAGTAACGTGCACAGAGAAGCTAGCTAGGCTATCAAAGTGACACAAGAAGGATCCCCAGGAAACTATGAGTCTACACAATCTCCACAGATCCAACACACCTCTTTTTCCCTACAGCCCCAGCCACGAGGCTCCTAAAAGAGTTAAACAGGAAAAGATGACCCCCAAGAACACATCCACAGGTCAACCCCCCTTTTTCCTTACAACCACAGCACCGTGGTTCCTAAAAGGGGTGAAACAGGCAACAGAAGACCCAGGCAAATCCCCTCAGGTCCACCCCCCTTTATCCCAAAAGGGGTAAAATACAAACAGATAGACAGACAAACCGAAGACCCAGGCAAGTCCCCTCAGGTCCACCCCCCTTTATCTCAAAATGGGGAAACAGGCAAACAATTCAAACACACCCAGGCAACAGATAGACTAAAATGCAGGTAAACAAGTGAGTAACGAGACACCGGGCAAGATATTACCTGTCTTTGATGTCCTCCCGGGAAGCAGTCACAGACACGTGGACGGGTCAATCAAAGGGGCCGGAACATACCGGTGGCTCTGCAGAAGTCTCTACCGTGTACCTGGAGGTGATCAATCTCCTTTCCTACCCCCAGGATTCCCCCGTCCAACCTTGTCTTCCTTAGGACGGCTCACCGGCCAGAGGTCATAGCCCGATGCCCCACGCTTCTGGGCGCCAAATTGATGTAGATTAATTTAGAAATAAACAAATATGTTTAAATGTCTATCTGTTCCTGTCCAAATCTGAGATGATTAAATTGCGTATACGCAGAAGTAAGCTCACACTGACACATGGAGTTCAGGTTAAAAGCACTTCAGAAAATTTAATGCAATCTGGTTGGAAAACAGTTATGCAGGCCTTTTTAAATGCAAAATGACATCATCATAAAATCAAGATAAGAAGTGAGGAAACATTGTCAATTGGCTAAGAGAAGAAGTGGTTAGTTAAATGCCCTCCCTGTTGGGTGTTACGTCTTACATCATATCTGACGTCATAAAGTTCTCCTCCAGATTTCAGCGCCATCTTGCTAGCACGAGGAGTTCTTTCGATGGGAGGGGGCATTTTGGCAGCTATCCATAAAGAGTAGCTGGTACCTTTAGTCTTTCAAGGTTAGTATCCTCAGTATTCTCAAGGCCTCTTTGGCAATTATACACTCTATCAATACTATCTGCTACAGTGTGTTCTTTGAATCAGAAGATTCTAGCATTTTCTGCTGACATGCTGTTTCTACGAACAAAGGAATCTTGTAAAGTTTAAACTACGAGGCATGAGAGCTGAATATGAGAATATAGTATTAAAGGGGCCCAGTAAGGATTATATAGTTTATAAGGGGCCTAATAATGGATATAAGTTATAAGGGGTTAATAATTCTACAACAGCACAAGGATTCTTTAAGGTTCTCCTATTTTATGTTATTTTATTTTATGTGTTTCTCCGCCATGAAATAGCTGAAATTAAACTTGATGTAATGATATTATCAAGCATGACCATTGTATACCAAGCAGACTTGTTTAGATCATATAGATGGGACTATTGTGGATTCACACTCTTATTTTAAAGGTATATTTAATAAATAATAGTTTAATTTCTAAAGAAAAAAAATGAAAAAAAAGTGTCCATTTTGGTTTCCCATGACAGCCACACCTTCCGCTGTAGGTACCAAACAAATGCCTATAACCTGGGCAATCTGAATATATATTCATATTGGGCTTTCTAATAATATATTATTATGTTATTATTTATATAGTGCCAACAAATTCTGTAGCTCTTTGCAATGGGTGGACGAACAGACATGTAGTTGTAACCAGACAAATTGGACACACAGGAACAGAGGGGCTGAGGACCTTGCTCAATGAGCTTACAATAATAGTATTAGACTAATGGCAGTTGCAAGATAGGAGTCAGTCGGGAGCTATTAACAGTTTAATTGATATGCTTTTATGAAGAAGTGAGTTTTTAATGATTTTTTTGAAGGAGTGGAGACTGGGTGAGCATCTAGGTGTCCTTCCGTTGTCTACATAGCATTTTCTAGGAAATCTAATGTAACATTTCCAGTTGGACCTGATGCAATATCTGTAATGTATACATAATTTAAAACAAGTGGTGTATATGGGTAAATCCCAAACTGAACATCACTATATGAATTCCAAAAATGAATGTACTGTAGAAGAGCAAGCGATTACTAATTCATATATACCATCCTATAGCCTAATGGCATATTTTGATAATTTGCTTTCAGAGCATAAAAAAGTCAATTAAATGCTTAAATCGAACTAAACAATCCATAAAAATGTTACATATATATATGTTACAATATAAAAATAAATAAATAGAAGGAAAGAAAATAAAAATTTGGAAATTGTTGTATAGATTTTTGGCATATAAAGACCCAGCAGCAGGGCCATTTTAACAGCATTAATGGCCCTCAGGCAAAGCAGTGCACAGGGGCCCTGCATACACAACCACTCACAGGAATAAAAATGTAAATTATCGATACAATTATATTATATTCAGGGCCGTCTTTAAGGAGGGGCAAACGGGGCAGCTGCCCTGGGCCCAGTTACTCATGGGGGGCCCAAAGCAGCTGCACCGGAGCCCGCACACTAAGGGGGCCCACCGGGTGGCCCATACCCTTAGGGCCACCCAGTGAGCATGTTCCAGCAGGGGTCCGGACGGCGCTGTGGCCCTTTAACAGCGCGACCGGGCCCTTGCTTAATGGCTGCATGGGAGGAAGTGACGTCCGTGAATCACTTCCTCCCACCTCACAGACATCGGGCTGCGCGAGAGGATGCTGAGCCAGGATCCAGTGAGGAGGGGGAGCAAGCAGAGCCAGACTCCCAACTACCCCAGCCAGCACACTGGACCCCAGGGAAGGAAGCCTCTTTCAAAGATAGTAAACTGAAGAGTGTCTGTCTGTGTGTGTGTGTGTCAGTATGTTTGTCTGTGTGTCAGTATGTCTGTGTGTGTGTGTCAGTATGTCTGTCTGTGTGTCAGTATGTCTGTCTGTGTGTCAGTTTGTATGTCTGTGTGTGTGTCAGTATGTATGTCTTTGTGTGTGTCAGTATGTCTGTGTGTGTGTCAGTATGTATGTATGTCTGTGTGTGTGTCAGTATGTATGTCTTTGTGTGTGTCAGTATGTCTGTGTGTGTGTCAGTATGTATGTCTGTATGTATGTCTGTGTGTGTGTCAGTATGTATGTGTCAGTCAGTATATGTCTGTGTGTCAGTTTGTATGTCTTTGTGTGTGTCAGTATGTCTGTGTGTGTGTCAGTATGTATGTATGTCTGTGTGTGTCAGTATATATGTTTCAGTCAGTATATGTGTGTGTCAGTTTGTATGTCTGTGTGTGTGTCAGTATGTATGTGTGTGTCAATTTGTGTGTCTGTATGTATGTCGGTGTGCCAGTCAGTATGTCTGTGTATGTGTCAGTATGTATGTCTGTCACAGTGTCAGTATGTCTGTCACAGTGTCTGTGTGTGTGTGTCAGTGTATATCTGTATGTTGTCAGTATGTATCTGTGTGTGTGCCAGTGTGTATACCTGTGCATGTATCTGTATGTAGCCAATGTGTGTATCTGCATGTGTGTCAGTGTTTGTATCTGCATTTGTCAGGTTATGTATCTGTGTGTCTGTATGTTGTCATCAGGGCCGCCATCAGGGGGTGACAACCATGACTGTTGTCATGGGCCCGGCGGTCCTGTGTACCTAAATGTGTGTGTGTGTGTGTGTGTGTGTGTGTGTGTGTGTCTGTCTGTATCTATGTATCTATCAGTGTGTGTACCTGAGAGTGTGTGTGTCTGTCTGTATCTATGTGTACCTAAATGTGTGTGTGTGTGTGTGTCTGTCTGTATCTATGTATCTATCAGTGTGTGTACCTGAGAGTGTGTGTGTCTGTCTGTATCTATGTGTACCTGAGAGTGTGGGTGTCTGTCTGTATCTATGTATCTATCAGTGTGTATATATATGTGTTTGTTTGTATCTGGTTGGTAGTGTGCACCTGAGTTTATGTTTTTGTTATTGTTTTATTCTTTGATTTTTTTTATAGCAGTGCTGCAGCTTTTATGTTCATGGTTTTCTAGTGTCTGTGCTTTTGATTTTTACGTACACTTTTTGTCCACAATCATTTTCACTACTTAGTTGATATTCCCCATTTATTTTAGTTTTAGTTGTGGCTCTATTTAAATGTTTAAACAGATTGTTAGTTTGTTTTGGTAACTTTGTTGTAATGTATATTTTTTCTATTTGGCGCTGCCTGTTCATGTTGTGTACGTTTTTATCTTGCATAGCCTGTCTTATATTTTATTATGTGCATGGCCCATTTTCGGTCGTTTGCATTTATTTTTTAAAGTGTGTTAATTAGTGCAATACATAATTTATATATATATAGATATAGATATATATATATATATATATATATACCGGTGTGTGTATATATGTGTGTGTATATATATATATATATATATATATATATATATATATATATATATATATATATATATATATATATATATATATATATATATATATATATATATATATAGATAGATAGATAATATTTTGCTGGAGGGCTCACGCTTTCTTTGTTTTCTGAGATTCTCAACTAAAGCTGTGTTTATTTGGTGTTAATCTGCCCATAGAATTGATTACTTTATTGTTGTTTTTCTACATTTTTACACATATATTTTATTTATATTTAGTTTTTACGTGTATCTGTTGATGTGTGGCTGTATGTATCTGTGTCAATGTGCACCTGAGTGTGTGTGTCTGTATCTTTCAGTGTGTCTGTATATTTACATGTATATCAGAGTGTGTGTTTCTGAGTGTGTGTGTGTGTGTGTATGTATCAGAGTGTTAGTGTGTGTATCTGTGTGTGAATATATGGGTGCCAGATTGCACCTGAGTGTGTATCTCTGTGTGCGTGTATCTGTGTGTCTGTATCTGGGTGTCAGTGTGTATGTATGTGTGTGTGTGTGTGTGTAACCGTGTCTGTATATTTCCATGTTTGTCAATGCATGTGCCTGTATCTCCTATGTGTGTGCATGTATGTATATCAGTGTGTGTATGTGTCTGTGAGTCAGTTTGCACCTGAATGTGTCTGTGTATATGTATGTATCTATGTCAGTGTGTAACTATGTGCCAATATGTGTAACTGTGTGTGTATTTGCATGTATGTCAGGGTGTGTATCTATCTGTGTGTGTGTGTGTATACACTACAGACAAATGCACGCTTGCATTCAAACACCAAAATTCAAATACACACATGCTCCATTCAATACCATGTTTATATTCAAACACACATACACTGCTGAGTGCTAAATACAGCCCTGCAAATTGTAGATCCCCAGCTAGCAAAGCATTCTGGGACTTACAACAGATTCAGAACTACATTTGGCCACTTTACACACACTGCATCCACTAAACACACACTGTACATTGACTACACACACACAGAGACTCTGCATTCACTCTACACACATACAGCATCCTTGTGGGCAGATTCAAGGACGGCCCTGTGGGCGGACTCGTGAGTGGGCTCTAGGGGCCCAGACCTTGAACTTTGTCAGGGGCCCCAAAATTTCTGATGGCAGCCCTGGTTGTCATTGTGTGTGTCTGTGTATCTGTATGTTGTCAGTGTATCTGCGTGTGTGTCAGTGTGTGCATCTGTGTGTCTGCATGTGTGCCAGGTTGTGTGTCTGTATGTGTGTGTGTGTCAGTGTGTGTAAATGTGTCTGTATAGCTGCATCTGTATGATTGTGTATATCTGTGTATCTGCAAGTGTTTCTGTGTGTATGTGTATCACAGTGTGTGTGTTTGTGACAGTGCATGTGTATTTGTGCATACATCTCAGCATTCAACACTACACGCAAATACACACCTGCATTCAAACTTCAACACTACATATAAACACACCTCTTTTTTTAAACAACAAAATTATATATAAACACACCAGTGTATTCATAAACCAACACTACACATAAATGCATACTTGCATTTAAATGCCATCTCCACATACAAACACACCCCTACATTCACACAAACATACTCCATACAAAAACATGCTAACACTCAAACACACAAATACTGCTCAGTGCTAAATACAACCCTGCATGCATGGGAAAATGGTAGCGCCCCAGCTGTCAAAGCATTGTTGGAGTTGCATGACAGATGGGGATTGACCTTTTGCCCCCTCTTGCCCAAAATAATTCATGCACCAGAGCCCTCTCTACTTTACGTCCGCCTCTGCGTTGGGGTGGGGGGCATGATTGCATGCCAGGGAGGGGACGACAGGGTTAAGGGGGCCCAAGCAAATGTTTGCCCAGGGTCCAATCCATATTAAAGATGGCCCTGATTGTATTATATCATTATTTTTATTGGTACCTCCAACAAATAAGTAAAATACAAAAATTCACAGACTGCTGAGTACACAAATACAGACTCCTAAATACAACAGGCTGCTGAATACATTCACAGACTGCTGAGTGCACACACAGACTGTTGAGTACACAAACACAGACTGCTAAATACATACACACACACTGCGAATACATACACAGACTGCAGAATAAGCACAGAATGCTGAATATACACAGTCAGACTGTTGAACACACACACACACTGTTGAACACACACACACACACTGCTGAATACACACACACAGACTGCTGAGTAAACAAAGACAGAGGGCAGTTAGTGGGTGCAGTGGGTGAGGGGTGCAGTGTTTGCGTGTGAGGGGTGCAGTGTGTGTAGTGGTGCAGTATTTGTGAGAAGTGCATAGGTTCTCTATTGTGCGTGGGGCTTCATAAAGTAGCAACATTATATTTTTTATTATTTAGATTTAGAAAGAAAAAAAAGCTTTATGTCTCCCCCCTTCTTCTTACCTTTTGCCAGAGAGGGGGGACATTGCACTGCCTGGTGGTCCAGTGGTGGCGCGTGAGCTTCAGCTTCTCTTGTCTTCCTACGAGCTAAAAGCTGTGTCAGAACAATGCCATGCCATTTTTGATCTCCCCACCGGCCCAAGAAGTGAGGCAAGCTCTTTCATGGACTGGCAATTGAATGAAAGGATCTTCCTTGTTGTGGGGCAACTGCCTAGCGTGCCCATGCGGAAAGACTGCCCTGCCCAGGGGGAGGTCTTGGGGGAAGCACTTTGCTAAATATTTGCTATGTACAGTATGTTCAACTGGGTCAAAGTGTTTGCACTATTTTTAGTACATATAGGCATACATCAGCATAGTAGAAGAAATGGTACATTTAAAAAAACAAAACATAAATAACAGTTTAAGGTAAAGCTAACTTTGCACACTGTGCAGATGCTCTTGCTGCTTCAGTCTATTTACCAGTGTGTCATCTCCCCTTTCTTCTACACTCACCACATCCACCTTTTCTTTCTCCAAGCTTTGCCTGCAAGTAAGAAGGTAAGGAGAGGAGTAGACAAGTGAGTGCTAGGGGACAGTCCCCAGAAAGTGTAGAGCGAGTGCATTTACGCTAAGCTCAGGGCGCTGTCTGCATAGTATGCCGGTAGCTGGCTAGACTGCATAATTGGCAGGTAGCCTGACATGCACTCCAGTCAGGCTGACCTTTCAATTCTTCAGACAGACACACCCCCAGGCACCAGGCTCAATGGGCTCTTAATCTGGCCCTGGTTAACAACTTAAATTTTCCATAAAGAAGAATGTTCATATGCCATTTAATAGAGTGATCTAATAGCTAACTAAACATGAGCAAATAGTTGGAATTGTGGAAGAGATACGCTAACCTGAGTGAGTAAAAGGCATCCTCAAGGTGATTGCAACTATGACTTTTATGTAAGTTTACCCCTGCTACACCGTCCAGTTCACATTAAAAACAAAGAACATGTTGTACAACTATATTCACTTCTGTGATAAAACTACAGATCCAATAAATTATCAGCTGTATTGCTATTGTTAAATTGTTTCTTTGTTCATTTTTTTTTTCAGATAAATATTTTTTTGCAAGGATATCATTTTTTGTGTAGACACCTAAGGCTCTAGCATCAAACTTGTTACTCTGTTACTGGTGATAAGAATTCAAACACAAAGAAGTTCAATTTTGTACAGTATTTTTTATAGGTAGATGGGTTTAGTATGAAGAGGATTTAAAGACTTATTGCATGTGAAAACATAAGGGCAAAGTTGCCACATTAGAAATGAAGCACTCGCGATACAGCAAATACACAATATTGCTGACATTCCATTTGTGAATGGTACACCAGTCCATCCGGTTCAGGGCTCAAACTGCTATAGAGAGGATGACAAGGAGTTGAGTGTTGTGAAAGGAAAACAATAATCAAAAAAATGTAATAAAAATGCATGAATGCAGCTTCAGGAAGACGCCTACCAAACAATGAAGAGGCTCCATCAATCAGTATGATTTATGATGTCTGATCTTATCCTAAGTGATCATGTAACCTTTCCATGTATGGTATGTTCAGCGCATCAATACAATTCATGGCAATTTGTGCTTCCAGCTATTATGTCAATAAATATATCATGGTATTTGTCTTTCTTATCCAGAATTTGTTTTTAGGTGCCATGACCCCTGTTCCTGTAGCCAGCAGGAGTGTGTGTGGATGTCAAGACAGGTTTCTATCATCCTGGAGACCATTCATTGCCCTTATATTAGATTTGGTATCTACAGTAAGTAAAGCCTTTAGCAGTCATAACTGCATTTAACCTACGTAAAAACTACAAACCTAAGAAAATATTATAATGTTAGCAGAATGGATAGTATGGCTGTTAGAATTGTTTATGCTTCTGGCATCTATGTTATATGTGGATTATAGGATCTATGTTTGGGTATGTGTTTCCTGCAATATGATATTTCAAACAGCATTCTGGAGTGCAATATCTGATTAATATCTAGCATGTATGATGACAGGGACCTGCTTTGCACCAGTGCACATCCTCTGCCCATCCTTGGTGAGTAAATTATGGGGGTTGGGGCTGAGTAACACTATGGCATACTTTGCATTGCTCAGGTTTTGAATATGTTCCTACCACGCGGCGGCACATCCTCGAATAGCTTGTTTATGGTAGGTATCTCTTATGTGCCCACAGGTGAGTCTTTGCAGCTGGGAGAAAAACCATGAATAATGAATGAACACGGACTAGAAATGCACGCTTTGGCTATATCATTGGTTAGAACATAGCCACTGTTACGATGGGGCTTCCAACCAAAGCTTTCTTTATGCCATGAAACATATCCTTTTATTGTGCAGTTTCAATACCTAACAAAATTTAGCAGTGCTAACTAATTTAATTAATTTCCAGTGTGCTGCAGATAACCTGAAGGAAACCTCAAATAATTAGTGACACAAATTCTGATGCTGAAATTTATTCTTACATTGGCACCCACAATTACTCACTTACACATACAGGAAATTAACATAAACATAATGTACAAGGCTATTACAAGAAGAACAACTTCACCAACCAAACATTATTAGCTCATAGATTCCCACAAGAGGATCATTGTGTTGAATAGATGTCTGGGTCTACTGTGTGATCATTTTGTTGAATACATGTCTAGGTCTACTGTATGATGTAAAATGCAAATTATTACAGTTTTCTATAAATGCTTGGCCTTGGCAATGTTGAAAAATGTAGCATTGTGATAGTGTTAGCCATAGTTTAGTGTCAGTGGAGTAATCCTTGTGTACCTTCATATTGCTGGATACAATGGAGGTCTGCTAGGTCATGGGTTGTAGACCATTCCTCATCGGCCCCATGCATGCTGACCTCACCTACAATCTCATCTAATCCAGAGCTTCTCATAGAGAATCTATCAGCAGTATTTTATTGCAGGTTAGAGTTTTACTTACTTATTGAAATAGAAGAGCTTCTAGTGGCTGTCAAGCCAAGAGAGGTTTTCTTAACTCTTTATTAAGCTAGTCTTGCACAGCTAAAATACTTAGAAGGAGTCACTTTTACTTCTATAGAATGAACATTGATTATTAAAACATTGAAAATCACCGTTTACTTTTTTCATAAGAAACTCCATTTTCTTGGACAAGGTAAGAAAATGACGCAAGTAATTGACATAAAAAAAAATCAGTTCAGACAAGGTAATGACAAATCAACACAAGAAGGAAAATACAGTTTGTGACAATCAACAAATAAAAAAATAGAAAATTATGGTAAAGTACTACCAGATATACAGGTGATACTCGAAAAATTAGAATATCGTGCAAAAGCAAACTAATATTTGAGATAGACGCATTACATGCAAAACAAGATAGTTCAAGCCGTGATTTGTCATAAGTGCGAGGATTATGACTTACAGCTCATGAAAACCCCAAATACCAGGGCAAATACTGGCAATAAAAAGAAATAGGAATATTGTTTATTTTCTCCTCTTGTCTGTATGCTTTCTCTATGCTGACTGTCAGGTGCAAAGGAAAAAGCTTATAACAATGATTGACAGGGAGCTAAGATAGAGGTACCCAGTTGCAGGATAGACAGGTATGTATTTCTACATTTAATTCTATTTTTCACATCTCATAAGTACATATATGCTAAACATAAGAGATAAGTAAATATAACATCAGAAAATCTGGAAATTGGTAATATTTCCAAATTAAAGTGCTCTGCAACACTATTTATGGAGTGAATGGAGTAAGACTTTGAAAGTTATTTAATATACATTAACATGATAATAATAATTAAAAATTCTACGGTCCATAGCAAATGCCACCTTGGTGAAAGGCATTCTTTATAGACTCAGGAACATTGGCTTCTTGGCGTGAGCAATGTAGAGAAGTAATTTTAGTTCCCTCTTTGTGAAACAACCATTTGACTTAGTACTTACACAGTTCTGATATTAAATGTGTCTATTAATGTAATATGGCATATGCCGCATATCTCCTTTAGCAACTATAACACCCATTTGATGAATGAGAACCAATTGAGTAGCTAAATCAAAGAGCAAAATACAGAATATACATAACAAATGGTAGAAAACATAAATGTATTTTTAATTAAAATTAATTGAAATAGAATGCAATAAAGAGGATAAAACGCTTGTAATGTGCAATTGGTGAAAAGTGCAAAGCAAAAACGAAATACATATAAAATAGCTAATAAAATGTTTATGTCTTAAAGCAAAACAACATTTCAACCATTAATAATAAAACAAACATAAATTGTAAGTACATTGTAACAAATACAAAACACGAGCAAAAATATAATGTAATTTAGAAATACTACAAATCCCAAAATATGGAGGGAGGTAGACAATACACCGGTAAACGTATTCTAGGTTTAATTTGGGGATTCAAGTGGATATTTTTAATGGAGGGCCGTATATGCAAATGTAAGCTCTGTGTCTATCTGTAATTGAATCTAAGTCACTATTTTCAAGCGAGAAAAGGCGTTTCTCTCTTCTGTTCCACATCTCAGAATTTGGAAGGGGGAGGGAGGTTTTAGAATGAGAGAAAGAGGGAAAGAATCCTACAATTTCATTTAAAAATGTAATGGTGGATAAACTGATAAGCAAATAGAGGCAGGGGGAGGCTTTTGCTTAAAAAAAGGATAAAAAAATGCTGCATGGTTTTAATATCATTCTAGATAGTAAAAGAATGATATATCCATGCTGACTGATTTCATATATCCTGATACGAGAGAATTACAGATACAAAAACCCAATGATCTATAAAATAGAATAAAATAACAAAGAAAAAAAAGAAATGCTATTTTTTTCTGAGAAGTTATCAGCTAATTTATATTCATTTAAGCATATATCCCATCTGTTCAGCTTTGCGATCTAGGTATATTCTTTCAGCACTGTCTGGTCTTCCTATAAATTATTTCTGATCTTTCTCAGCAAACTTGCCCGGGGATTGGTGACCGATGATGGTGAGACACGAAGACAGACATTGTTGAATTAAGAGTGGTAGTTGGAGAACACGCACAGTAGAAGGCTATACGTAACTGCACAATATATGGTCAAATATTTTATTTGTGTTTGTTTTTTTTTTTACATTTTTAGCACTTTTTCTTTTTGAGGTGTATTTTATTATTAATATCTGAAGGCAATGAGAGTCGCAGTCCAACAACAACATGAGGTCTAATTCACTCATCTTTTCACTCATGATTTACTTTGACTTGAAGAGAATATTTTAGGACAAAAGGACAAAAGTTTTTTATTTTTTTTAGTTTAAGAAAGGTTTATTGCAAAAGTAATTTTTGCAATTTTAGATAAAATTATAAATATCTTAAAAGGCATGTGTTAGTTGGCAACATTATAGCAGTACAGAAACTTCTAACAGTGGTAAGTTTATCGTTTATATAAAGCATAGTGCATTGGAAATAGTAAGCCAGGCATACATATTAACCTCAGTTGAGAAACAATATTACCTAGTAGGTTGAATGCTATATAGAATACAGTGCTATGTATGCTATGGATTCAGATTGTAATGGTCAGAATGCAAAACATAGTGCATAGTATCAGCACACAGGTAGCCCCCAATATCATAAAGAGGAGAGGAAATGAAAGGGACAGACAATTGGGATACAATTTACAGTATATAAACAGTATATAGTACAGTATACACTATACCTACAGACAAAATCATTAAGTTGTGAAAGTGGATAGTATGTGAGATTCACTACACCTGGCTGGCTAAATGCCATCCGAGCATAAAAATATCAGCCATATGTGGTAAAGAAGAAGATAGAGAGGGGAAAATAAGAAAACAGAAAGGAAGAATAGAGCATAGTCAAGATACAGCTAATAAACGTGGTCAGCCTCATATCTAGGGAGATATATACAGCTTGTGCATGTCACAAAGCTAAGCAACATATTGGACAGAAATAGGGAAAAAAAGCAAAAATCTGTACTCAAATCACATTCCTTTAAGTGTCAGAAGAAAAAAGAACTATACAAAAGAGAAGAAAAAAGACGAGATTCACTGAAATAGCCCTTGTGTAGGGCCATTGGCAAGTCCAGCATAGTACAGGACAAACTCAAATGAGTTGGAAATACACGTTTGGCTAGTGAGTCGGTCTAGTAGTTAAAAGCAAAGTAAATTAAAAAATACAAATAATAGTAATAAATGAACAAACAAACAAACAAACAAATAACTACATATAAAAAAACAAGCAACCCATAGATCCCACCCCGCAAAAAAAACAGGCAAGGTATAGATCCTCCTCCAACCTGGAAAGCACACTCACCAGGCAACAGGAGGACAGTAAAACTATCAAATCATTATGTGATGTCATCATCTAAACTATAGTTCTAAGTTAGGGATCATTAATATAGATTCGCGTAGTATCAAAAATTGGGTAAGAACAGGCTTGAAATATAACCAAGGCAAGAGATCTCCATTGAACATCCTCATAATTAAGAGAATGCAGGCCAGGATGAACCACATCCAGCACACCATCAACACAAAAAGGCATCACTGGCTGAAGTCTCTGAGTTCTCAACAAGCAGTCCTGCTGCACTTCACGCCCCAGGAGAACCGAGCAACACACAGACACCCCTTATCCTGCGGCCATGGACCAGGAAGCTACACAGCACAGGTAGAACCCCATTGAGGTCTCAAGAGTCTCAGCCACACCTTACTCCATGCCAGCCACTCAGTCTCTCCAGGCATCGCCCACTCCCGCAGTTATCTACCAGGGACCAAGGCCTACCCCCACATCAGGGCTCTCAGTACAGAGGGCACATAATCTCCAGGCCCCTTTCAAGTCTTGATGTGAGGCCAGTTCGGGACCAGCTACAGGATGCTGTACTGGCACATTTACCGGATCACGCTGCAAGGAAGCATATGCAAGCTTCATGGAGGCTTCTAGCTTCAGCTTATAAAGAAGAGCATGGAACTATGAAGAGAAGGCACAGAGTACAGTAAAAGGAGAGTCCTCTATTTGATCACGACCTCCACTCTGGGTAAGGGAAATCCATCAAAAAACAGTTAAAGGGCAAGAACGTTTTACTCTGTAACTGTAACTGGGCTAAAGGCTTTAGTCCGCCATCCCATGTTATGAGTAGCTGATGACGCACTAATTAAATTAGGCCTTACTTGTTGTCTGCCATGAGATGTCAGGGCTGCACCTGGCTAGGAAGGCCCCAGTGTGAGTTTAGGTGGAATCCTTCCAGCTAAGTGAGTAATATCTGGATCATTGAATAGACTGAAGGTTGCTGTTGTTGCCCAGGTTTCAAAAATCCTGAGCTGGGTAGTCGAAAGGCAGGATTGCTCTAAGCAGGAGCTATGAAAGATGGTTTCCAATCTGGCCAGCAGCCCAGTCTTACCCTGCGCCCCCAGGACAAAAGTTTTGACATGAATAAACGTTGTGTTGGAGCATGGAGTTCTGTTTAATAACCTTTGTTAAAACCCCAGAAATAATTTTTAAGCTGTAGATTGGAAACAATTCTTTTTTTTTTTCTCAATAATTGTGGTGCATTATTGGTCACTAAGCACATACATTCATTGTAGTGCCGCTGTAAATCGAAATTGAAACAAATACCTTATTTCAGCATTTCTCCATGTTCCTTTAGGATGGACGTCTTTAAAAAGGATCCGATCTATCATTTGACTGGAATTTACACCACTGACTAAACCATTGAAAATGTTGTATAATTTGTGTTAACATTTATGAGATGCTCAATTTTCTCTTAAAATTAAAATGAAAGATTTAGCAAATGACACCATAAACCAGTTCAAACAAGACAAATCCAGGGCAAACAAAGCAAATTATGAGGAGAAAGAGACATATCATTTAATTTATTCTCTTCTCTGCGTGCTGTATGCAGACTATCAGGTGGAAAGGTAAGAGCTAATAATGTTTTTTCAGGAATTTAAGATAAATGCAGCCACTTGTAGTATATAGGTTCCCTTCTGTCCACCTCCCTTAATCAATCCCCATTTGGATTACATGCCTTCTTTCCAGAGATCGGACTCTGTCCTCTTCTTCTCTTTCCTTTACATTGAAGGGTAAAGCTTGCCTCTAGAGGCCGTCTTCTAACCGCTAGTACCCCTACTTACGCAATATGGCCTTGAAGATGTTTATGCATTCTTGTTATTGTATTAAGCTAAGATAAAATGGCGTGAGTTAGAACTACGCAACATGTTATGCAATGAAAGAAGACATGGTACAGTTTAAGAATTATCGTACAATTGCCCATCAAAGTCTACCCGTACAAACCAATAAGGAGGGCCAGCCCTACACTAGAAATTTGGATGCAAATCTTCAAGGTCTCCTTCTAATTACCTCACATACAGTAAAAAAACAATAAGGAGACACAAAACTAAAAGCAAATACCAAGGGGATTTATTCCACCTGTGTGGAACTGGAAACATTTTGACCCAACTTTAGAGTCTTTGACAAAGATGTTGAAGTTGGTTCAAAACTTTGCTGGTTCCACACAGGTGGAATAAATCTCTCTGATATTTACTTTTGGTGTTGCGGTTCCATAGGTGTTGAGTACAGATTTTTGCTTCCTGAAGTATCACGGAAATAATCCTGGATGTTCTCACGCTTGCACGAGGATGTCCAGTATCTTTAAAATCACCACAGGAAGGCATTTATTTAATGCTTTCCTACAAGGGAAGGCGTAATGCACCCAAATCAACACTAAGGGATCTCGGCTCTGGAATAAGGCGAGTGTTTAAAGCTTGTTTTAACCCTTTATATGCCGCAGGGTCAGTTGCAGGGGGGCAGAGGGACACTTTCGTGTTAGGAATACAGTTCGTAACACCATAGTGTTCCTTTAAAATCTAAACTTAATTTTATGTAGAGGTTGTGTGATCCTATATTATGAGCAGAGTTTGAAATTTGCAGTAGAAAAGCTAATTTAGGTATAAAGTCTTTGATGGCCACTCACAGCAATGTTGAGACAACATATGTTCGAGTGGAATGCTTCTATCTCCAGTTCTAATTCAGTTACAATGCAGATTAACCTTGAAAAGTGTTCTTTGGTTGAAAGAAAGAGATTCACAGCCAGAATAGTCCTCCTTTCATATGGCAAAACCTCGGACTATGCTTGAATTTCTTTTTTTTTTTTTTGTTAAACATTCTAACATTCTTTGTGATAAGACTAGAATATATTTTTAATGCATAGGGCTGTTTCTATGCGATTATAGCTATTGTGGTTTTCTAAATTGTCTCTTATCTCTTTTGTAAGGATTTTTCATGAACCTCCTAGCCCTTTAATATACTACATAAAGGTAGCAGATTTTAAGATGTATAGAGCACATAGGAAAATTCACATTTCAGGAAATGTAGTGGTTTAAAGACACACCATAGCAGCAGAGGTGGTAGAATTAAGTAGCATAAAGACATTCTGAATAGCTTTGGACAGACTTGAATATCCCATTGTGATATAATTTGGTAATATAAGGTAATGACTGTGATAAGTACACATTCATCACAGGGAGCTTGGACCCTAAACATCTTTAGTATGATTCAGCCATCAGGGAACTAACTCTCTAATCAAGTCTGCCAATGGATGCATTGTATCCCAAGATGGACTGCCACTTTAAACATGCCATCTTAACTAGCCATAATAGCCCTTGAAGTAAATTACATTTTATTCAGTCTATGCTGGTACTCAAAGAATATAACATTGCAGAATAAAATGTAACTGTCAAATTCATACTTGACATGAAAATAAACGATTGGAGTTGACTTGATTTCACACAATAAATGCCACCATGCAGAATGGCCAGTTAAGCTGAAAGGGAATCAGGAAACACAGTGTCTGCCAAAACGTAAAGCAAATGCCAGATTGGAGACATGAATAAAAGTATCTTCCTTCTACTCTGAACATCAAACATTGTTGCATCGTTACTCTGTTTTTGTCTTCGACAAAGGGCCATGGGGAAAAAAAGAAAAAGAAACTCAGAGCTACACAAATATCACTGCCAAATTCTTCCTTTTTGTTGTATGTATTTACGTTAAACTTTTGGCAGGAATTACTATGACCCTTTCAGTGCCACTAAGATTTCTAGATCTGATTCTTTTTTAGATTTGCAAGTTGTGACATTTGACAGATTAATTCTGTACATTTTATTTTTCAACTTGAATTTTATTTGGTTTTCACATATAATTAACAGCAGGTGTTACTACGGAATGAATACACAGTATCTTAAGCCAAACATATATCATCCAACAAATGAATAGCATATCAATAATAGCGTACAGTCATTAGAGTGCATTTAAGTTACATTATTTGGATGCATGTGTAGATCGCCAGCATCATACATATGAATCATATAATGCATTGGAACAAAACAACGTAAAGAGCGTTAGAATAAAGTAAAGTAAAATTAATGGTTATATAATTTGTTCTGCCGCTTTGTACTAGAATGTACTAGAATGTAATTACTTTCGCAACCACTGTCAAATGTTAAAAGAGCTAAACTGGCTGTCGCTGGAATCCCGACGCACTCTTCATCTTTCCAGCCTTGTGCATAAAAGCATTTATGGGAAGCTCGCACCCTGCTTGAGTAGAATGCTCTCCCTGGCTGTTCCCACCTCCAATAACCTCTGATCCAGTACTAGCACGATATTTAGCATATCGCAATACAAAAATAAAGTGGCTCGATCCTCCTTTTCCTACAGAGCACTGCAATTATGGAATAACCTCAGGGACACAGTCAAGTCTTCATTCAATCTAAAATATTTTAAGAGATCTATGGCAATATACCTCAGCATAGAATGCACCTGTCATGGTTGAACATATATATATATATATATATATATATATATATATATATATATATATATATACTATATATAGATAGTTTGTATATTGCATTTTTGTAATATTGTATCCTATTGAAATTGAGAGAAATCTCAATGTATCCATCCTGGTAAAATATTTTATAAATAAATAAAGACACAGAGCTTAACTAATTGGCTGAGAGTGTTCAAGATTCTGAGACAATTCTGACTTTATAATTTCAAATACATTTCTTTCAAACTATTATCAATAATAATCATATCAAACACCAGTAAAATACTGTAATGCATAAAAAAATGGGATTAAAAAAATATATAGTTTTTCCTTTTCATGAATTAACCTTAAATTTAATGCACTGATTTGAAAGAAGAATTTTAGGGGCTTGGAAAAGATGCAGGTACCAGCTACAAATCTAATTAAAGTACAGTAAATAAATTTTTTAGTTCTAAAGTAACAATAAAAAAACAGCATTTGTCTACATTAGAAAAATGTAACCCCTATATCACAACTTAACCTTGAATTCTATGTGTCGTCTTGCTCAGAAATGCTTCAGACTTGAGAAAGGGAGGGTCTCCCGAAAGCTTGTCATTAAACATTTCTGTTACTCCAATAAAAAACGGTATTACAAGGTACAAATTTTATCTGTTTTTTAGAAAAAAACAAGCAAACATCTCAGCAGGGATGTTATTACATTATACGAATATATAGAGAGTCAGTAGAAACTGCTCTGTGGTAACCTGTTCATTATCAGGATTGTACACAGGGGTTATCCGTGAA